>NC_141552.1:7200000-7500000 GCF_021556685.1 Rattus norvegicus | reverse complement strand
ATATAGAAGGGGAGGGGAGGGGTTAGGGGGATGTTTGCCTGGAAACAGGGAAATGTAAATAAGAAATACCCAATTTAATATAGAGGGAGAAAAAACAGTACTTAGTGATTGAGTCACTGACGTGTATATTTTGGACAGGACCGTGTTTTGGAGCTCAAACAAACTTCAATTAGGATCTCCTACCTCAGCCTTAAAACAGTTGTGAGTAGTGGCAAATATCACATTAATGTGCTATAGTTTAAGAGATTTAGATGCACAACCAATCCCAGCTGGCCCTAAACTTTGGCAGTAAAAGAGCGTTTGAATGAGTGGCATGATTGCTGTATACATTTATTTCCCTGTTGCCATCTTTTGTTGAAAGAGTTCCCTTTCTCCTGGCATCTAAAACTCTGAATTATTTTCCTTGGGAACTCAGACCTTATTTTCTCAAAGGAGTTTTGTCAGACTTACCTGCCAATTCTCCAAGAAAGTCTTTTAGTTGACCCATCATTAGTAACTATAGGAGTCCCCAGAAATATATTATATGGCATGTGTGGAACTGTCTGAAAAATTGCTTATCATGTCTTTTATTTTTAATATACTTAAATTATGAATTAATTCCAAGACTGTTAGCATTTGCCTATGTTTCTGACAGTTTTACTCTGAGTTATGTCATTATCAGAATGTTGAATATGAGTTCTGTAACTATGACTGTTCTGAATAAATACATTTCTCCTTGATTGGAGAACAGCTACTCAATAGCTACCTGAAATACTAATTACTATATCTGTCTTAATATTCATGTTTTATGTCCATTAATTACTTAATCATAGTGTGCTAAAATACAACAGAAATATTTTCACAAAATTTAAAGAATTTCCTTAAAACATAAACACAGGACCTACAGTATGTGATAGAACCATGTAGTCTTTTAATTCTTATTTAATTATTTTTTTAATTCACTGAGTCCAGTCAATGATGCTCATATGATTATGGGTATGGAGTTATCCACTGGGGCAGGACAAAATTTTGCATGTATGTTTATAAAATATCAATTTCTTGTTTATTTTCTGCATTACTTACTTTTTCATAACTATAGTAAAATAATGTGACAGAAGAAAATTATTAAAAAATAGTAAGTAATTTGGCTGAAAGCTTGAGAGGTCTAAGAGCCCATGGGGACTGAGGGGAGGCTCGGCAGCTGAGGCTGAAAATTAAGACTGTACACTTCGGACCCTTAGCACAAAGCAGAGAGAACAAACTGGGAATGACTCAAGCTTTTAAACCTCAAAGCTCCTCTCTCAAGATGTCCTCCTCTCAAGATGTATTCATGGCATTCCAGGCCACACCTGCTAAGCGTCTCCAAACAGCATGAACACCTGGGAAGAAAATATCCAAATGGGAAGACTATAGGGGATGTGTCAAGTCACTACATGATAACCTTGGGCATGTTTATTATACCCATGTTAACAATGGCATTTGATTCTTATGAATGAGCACATTTCTCATTAATAACATGGACCCACTTAAGAAACCCACAGAGAATATAAGAAACAGGGTACTGCGCATGACTCTTACAACTGACTTTAAAATGCGTGTTTTGAAGCTGTTATTGTATTTTCATCCAGTTCGGACAAACTTGCAGGCATTTCTTAGTGTGGTTACTTGTGACATCATTCAAGCAGGATTCTCTTGAATTAAAAAAGGCATGTTTGAAAGCCAAACACAATAATAAAGTGGTCAAGTTACTTTTCTAAGGTATGCCAACATTTCTTGACTCTCATAAAGCATTTCTAGGCTGCACCTATATAGCAGTAGAAAAGAGTGAACCACTTGGGGGAGTGCTAAAAACAAAATTATGAGTTTATTTTTATCATATGATCCAGGCATGATTTTTAATCAAGGTATTTATAATGTACTTTAACCCAAGTTACATTTATGAGTATATCCAATTCTTGAAAAGATACAGGGAAACACTTTAGAAAGGAGCCATACTCTTAAAGAATAACTCATTAGGTAAATGACTCGGTGGTACGAGTAATAGCTGGGAAATATTTACAAATCGTGATTTAATAAATGTCCTCCTGTGGCTGCAAAACAGTAGCATTTTTCTGCACACGGAAAAGGTCTGGGGAAAGGGGATGCACTTAAGTGAAAGGCAATGATTGCTACACACTTTGCTGCAGTCATAAGTAGGGGAGAAAACGCGAATGTCTCCAACTGGGAATTTGTTACATAGCCCATGGTGCATCTCCTTGATAAATATTATGTGATGGTTGGAATTATAATTTTAACAATCTTATGAGAACATGGAAAATGCTTATGGCACCATATTAACTAAATTTACTTTGCTTTCACTGCACCTGTATCTGTAATCCCTTTATGCCTCATCTTCCTTGCCTTTGTTCCTGAGAACCAGTTTGTAAGATTCGAACTCATATTTCTAGCCCCATGGCTCCCTCTGTAACATGTCTTCATTAAAATCGAACAGCTTACTCATGCTCCTGGGAGACGAGAGAATCTAAGTAGAGATGTAAAATTGATACAGCAGGGATGAGAAGCCTGCAGATGAACAATACCACAGTTTCAATCGCGGATGAAATTCTGTATCATTTTTTTCCCTCGTTTGCTTCCCAGAGATCCTTTAAAATCTTATTTCTCAGTGAGTAATTTTGTCTTTATGGTACAAAAGGTAATTCCCATACCTAATATTGTTTCTAAGCACACGTGAGTACCCTGCTGAGTTATATATGAGTTTTTTTATGAATATGACACAAAATGAAAATTTCATTTCTAGACTTGAAAAAAAGAATGTAAATTGACTTTCACGCTCAAGTGAGTTGTTTCAGGGACTGGGTTGGGATGGGGAGACTCAGATACCTTCCTTATATTCATATGTAATTGATATAGCTTTTAGCAATTGATCTTCATTTACAAGCTTCATATTTAGAGCATAAAGTGATAGACATTATTGATCTTAGAATTAGGTCTCCTTCATCCAAAGCTGTCCCCTCTTGGGGAAGGCATTAACAGTCTCTGTAGAAAGATTGTAAACTGCTGAGGGCTACAAGTGTTAGCGTCTTTGTTGTTGGAGATTAGATTCCTGATATCTGCATTAAGTCTATTGTATAGTAAGGAATGGGCACCTGGCCTTTTAGCTGTCATTCCTCATATATTTTTTTCAATTTTAAGCAATTGTCATAAAGCTCTTGAGATGAATATCCAGCACTTTGATATGACACAAGGAACTGTAGTGACCCCAGCTGATCAGCAAGGAGAATCTGGTTTCTCTCAGAGCAAATTATAAATAGACAGCAGAATATAAGTTTTCTAAAGTTCCACAGAGAAAACTTGGTGAAAAGACAGTAAAATTGAAGATTTTCCCACTTCTGTATGAAAAGTGAAGTGTCAAGTGTTCTTTACTACTCTCCTTAGCTGCCTTTGCGCTATCTGCAGTTTAATCTTTGAGATCAACTGTTGTCCTAGAAAAACATCAAGTGAAAAATAAAAACTCCACATGTAAACAATAGGTATGTTTTAATTCCCAACTGCTTCCAGTGTTGTGTATTGAATTGAAATTTCACAAGACTCCCATCTCTTATACCCAAGATATGAATTATGACATTTTCATTGTATCTATGCTATATCCACATCTACCATTTGCCACTTAGTAGCTGGGTCAGCTCTAAAATACACTGTCAAAATAGCACAGTGTTAGGCTGGAGATAGCTAAGCCATGTAAGTGGGAGGATGGAATTTGGGCTGTCCCTACGGACATAATGCCAGTTGTGTGGGTGTCACCCTACTGACTCCTGCTTGAAGACACTGTTGTTAGGAAATTACATGAGCTGGCGGTCAAGCTGGACTAGCGGATTCCCAGCGTTCCGGATAGAAGTGAGAGATTTGCCTCAACATATGAGATAAAAAGCAATCATTCACTATCAACTTTTTATCTGCACACTCATAGACTGACACATGCAAATATGTCCACATGCACAATACACACATAAAAGCAAAAAATATAGACACACACACACACACACACACACACACACAAACTCTACTAATGGTGTTCAAGTATCACTTAGTTTACTTAATATTGATCCTGAAGCTGGCAATTTTGCTACAGTATGTATTTATAATGTTTGTGCTATTGTTTGCTTTATCAACTAATGTTATACATTAAAATTTACCATCTATAAGCATGTTTATAGTGTTTATAACGATGACAAACAGTGTATACGTACATATGCATATGTTTTGCAATTATATTGAGACATCAACTGTAATAGTAGTAGCACTTGAACACATTCGCATGGAAAAGAAGGTGCTACAATATAAAAATTACTTATATAGAAATCATGCTATAAAGTATATTTATTTCCCATTTGGAGCAATAGGTTCTAAACTTTGATTAAGTCAAAGCATTTTAGCTAAAGGTGTAATTAGTTATCATTTCTAGGTTTGTGACTGCACAGTTTTTCACTATATTATCACACTGTGATTCTTCACATATTCAGAAAAAAAATCATACATGAATGTAAGCTTGATTACCTTCAGTGAACAATTTTTAAAAATTTTTTATTAGATATGTTTCTTTACTTATATTTTAAACATTATTCTCCTTCCCGGTATCCTGTTCATAAGCTCCCATTCTCTCCCCTCCCCCTGCCCCATGCGGGTATTTCCCCTATACATCCCCCTTATTGCCCACCCTGTATTCTCCTGCACTGTGGGTATTTTAACTGAATCCTTTAAAACTACTTACTGAAGAAAAGCATTGCCTTAGACATATTGTTCTGAGCAGATTTTACTATCCAAGTTCTGGGATCAGTTAATATAATTTCAATATGTGATTTTATCCCTGTAATTAAGCAGTTTTTGATGAAAATATAACACTTGTCTATACATTTTACATTGGTCAATCAAAAAAAATTCTCACACTGTGAATAAGAATTCTCTTACCCAGACAATTAATAGAAAATGAGACAATGGAATATAATTTTCTCACATCCTGGTGGTTGGGCTCCTGAGAAAGGAGACATTGACAGATTTACTAAAATGCTGATTGTCTTAGGGTATTTATCATTATCTCATTATGCAGGGAGAATATGAATATATACATATGTAAATATTCATATATAGTAGGTAAAGACATTCCAAATGTAGGCTAGTGATTTCCTTTCCTACTTCTGAGTAGACATGGTTTCACAATGTGAGTGAAGTCGTCTGTTTGGATATCAAGTCATATAACTCTTCAGTAGATACACAGTTTAAGCATTAGACCAACCTGGTAGCCAAAAATGTTTCTAGGGAAATCATGTCTTTGTGATCCAGGCAAGCCACAAGCTTATTTTTAATTCTGACACTGAAGTTCTTTCCCACCCTGCATTTTTACCTTAATAATTCCATAATTTAACTTAGTAATAACTATTAGCATTGTTTTTGCTATCACATTTATATAGCACATTAATTGAGTTTATTTAATAGAGGATAATTTCATCATGAAAAAAATACTTGAAATGATATTTGTGAAATTTTCCTTGAGAGGAGGCGGTAAGGTGTGTATAGCTCTGTTATTTCACAATAGTAAAAATTCCTCAAGAATAGAAAGTGATAGTATATTTTTCATTACATTCCTAACACTCATATTCTTAACTTATTGAGGAGACTTTTGTAAGTGAAAGGAAATTAAAAAAACAAAAAACAAGAAAGGTGAGGTCTCTAGTGGAGTCCCTCGGTGAGCATGATTCAGGGACAATGCACTCATATTGTAGCATGCTTTTAACTGTGAATGGTTGGAAATATTAGCTAGGAAGTCATTGAATCAAGAAACTCATTTATTCTCTTCTCCACTCTGCTAAATGTCAGAAATGAGGCTTTAAAATGAATGTTTGTATGTATTGAGATGTTTAACTCCAACTATATTTCTCATCAATTGTCTGAGAAATTCTCAACTTTCAAGAACAATCGAAAGTATATATGCTCTATCTTTGGCATGGATATTGAAAAGTGAATAGTCCTTCTAGTGCCCAAAGAATTACTAAGCATAAAAAGAAGTATCAAAATTAATTTAGTAGTTCAGATACAACAGACAAGTTTCTAGTCCTTGTCCCTTGTCTCTGAACTTACCTCACTAACTCCTTGTTCATATCTAACATGAAGGATTTACCTTATCACTCTTACGTGCTCAGTTTACATTGTCCTTGCATATTGTTAGTACAGGAGTTTGAGACTTATAAATGCTGGACACAGTTACCAGAAGTGGTTGTCACAACTGTATGGACAATTAATGGTTCTGAGGGTCCTTTTTTAACTCCCTGAACATTCTGTAGGTAGAAAATCCTTGCTGCCCAAATATTTCTGGGGGCATTTAGAGGTTAACAGTCTTCCCATGGTGGAAAGGACATACCAGACTGCATTCAAGTAGGACAATTATATATTCTGAATAACCCATCACCCTCTCCTAAGTACCGAATGATGGTGATGGAACTACCCTTCTCAGGGGCTGTCCTGTGTGTTTAAAGTAGGTCAAAGTTGTAGATACCTTTCATATTCTAATATTCAGTAGCTCTTCGGTCCTAGTCTAGATTATACATAATAATGTGGTCTTGTTTCTGAACATTTTGCTTTAATCTATTTTAATATTATATTTCAACGTGCCTTTGACCATTTCTTCTTTGTTTGATCTTACACTTTGAACTCTGACGTCAACAGAGTATTACTTAGTATTGTTTCCTCTGATGTTTTGCTGAGTGACTAGTTTTTCTCAGAAGAACTATCGGAGTTTGTTTCATTCCATATGATCAAGTTTTATGAAGGGGGAACTAGGCAACAACAAGGACTACAACTACCAAAGACAAGCATGCCTATACATGGAACACTGTAATGTTGAAGAACATACATGGGCATTCTCGTTAACTACTAATTTCTGTAGAACGTGAAGGAAAATACTGATGCCTATTATGCAGTGAATTTTCTTCTTGGGAATGTGGACTGGAATCTTGATCCTTTCAAGGTTGGGGAAGGGCTGCTGATTTTACATGTTGTTGTTAGTGATACAGGATTCAGTAATGATCTTGGCTATTATTGTTTGAGTTCTTACATTTATTTCTCTTGTTCTGTATGTGTACTTAAATCAAATGGTTGTGAATTAGGATGCTGTTATGCTTTGAATACTAAATGTCCTCTACACATTCCTGTATAGAACATGTGGTGCCTAACTAGTGGTGCTATTTTGGAAGATGGAAGAAAGTCTAGGAGGTAGGGCTTAGGTGAAAAACTATGTCACTGGGTGAGTAGGGGGCTTTGAAGGGCATCTTGTCTGGGATTTGTTTCTGCCTACCACTCTCTCTTTTCTGTCTCCCAAGAGAGGATCAAATTTGTTCTACCACATCTTCACAATTGTCCCAGGTAAAATAGAGCTTGGTGACCACACACCATCACCTCTGAATTGATAAGACGCCCCCCATCCCAGTTGATTTTATCAGCTATTTTGTCATGATAATGAACACCATCAAACACAAATGCTAGGATTTCTTGAAAGGGATACTCTTTCATCTCAAGTTGCAAATTCTATACGCTTTCTTATTCTTCCCTCAGAAAACTTGTATACAATGGTAGCTAACTCTGTTTCTTCTTAATGGTGGGCTATAGTGGCTGCTATCTGAGAGAAATACAAAGCTTATCCCATCAAGAGTGTAACAGGATGTATTCATGTGGCAATCACATAATGAGTTGTGAAATCATGATTTTTAATGAAACTCCATTGTCTGCTGTTCAGATGAGAGTATGACATCCTCCTGAACAAGCGGAAACATTTCTAGATTGATTGAGCCATCTTTTCTGAAGCAGTGTCTCCTTTAACCCCTAAGAATAGTAGCTGATTGTAATTGCATAAATGGCATAATATTTTAGAGACCTATGGAGAACTTAGGCAGCACAGAAGCCTTTTGTGAGCAGAGTTTGCCATTGTGCACAGTTCGCATTCATCATTCCTGGTTTCATTAGTAAGGACATTTGTATGGAAATGGATTAAGGTTTATAGGTTTATTTTATTGTGCTGTAGATTCTGCTGTAATTATCCCACTGATGGATTGTATTAAACTACTTTGTGGGAAGCTTTCAAAACACATCACACTCGGAAGTGCTTGTGTTCTAAAAAAATCTGCTACCTTTCTCTCACCTGGAGTAACTGATGGAGAAGGTCTTCACTTAGCTCACATGGACCTTCCAATGCACTCTATTTTTCTGCGTGATTTTAGAATTAACAGACATTCAATTGACTGATATAAATACCTACATAAATCATTCTAGTCCCTAGTATTTAAATATTTATTAACAAAATCAGAGAAAAGGGATAATGAGAGTAAAAATAAATAGCCAATTTGTCTACTATTATAGCTTAATTCTACACTGTATATAGAACATTCTATATATTCTAGTTATAGAATATATAGAACATTCTACATGGACTATCTATATTATATAAAGAAGAATAGTTCTATATACAGAAGAGTTTTTGTGAATATTTGCATTGCAAAAACATGAACGTTTTGCACACTTTAATGTGTTTAAAATAAAATATTCACTTTAATTTTATATGCACAATGGTCTGTGTACATGTATGCATTTGTAACACATACATGCAGAATCTCTCAGAGACCCTAAGAGGGAGCTAAGACTCCTGGAGAAGGACCTCACTGTTGTAAACTATTAAGTAGGTGCTAGGAACCAAACCTGTATCCTTCACAAAAGTAAGTTGCTCTTAACCACTGACTCATCTCCTGAACTCTTCAATACATTTCTTTCTGAGGTGATCTATTCTTTCTGAGCACCTTACAGAGTTTGAATAGGTCTTTGGTTAATTATTTGACTATGTCATGTTAATGTCTTGAACGTGCAAATAGTTTTATTATGGGGTTATGAATGTTCATAATTTTATTTATGAGTAATGTGTGTATAATTTTGAAGTTTGCAAACTCATAAAGACTTTCTCCTATCTTTATGTCCTTAGTCTAGAAATATAGGCTGTGATTTATTAACCTATATACCTTTTAAATCTGAGAACGTGGATGTCTGAACATAAGAGCCTGATCTGAAAGGCTGGGGAGATGAGGATGTTTAGAACAGGGGTAAATGCTTAGGGCTCACCCCCATCTACTTCATTTGTAAGGAAATTCACCCACACGAACACATCAAATATGACTCTGCTTTCACCAGTTTAAACAGAAGTTTTAAAAACCCTGTGCTACACCAAAAGTCCTGTTATTACATACCCAACACTGTTACTCAGTTTTTACTCAAGTTTATCCCATGTCAGTATTGTCGCCATTTTTAAGGCAACAAATAAGAACCAACAAAAAAACTCAGAATAGTAACAACAGAAAAACCAACTAACCAACAAAAAACAAAACAATACATACAATCAAACAGAAACTAAAACTAGAACAAAAGAATAGGCCAACGACTTAAACTATTTTTGGTGACTCTCACATATGTTATAGAAACAAGTCTCAAGCTACCAAAGCTTTAGATTAAACTTTTAGATTAAAGTTGACCAAGCTTCAGAAGAAATATCCTTACTCTGTTATGATTGATCTTCTGGGTGGCTGAAGCCGTTTTCTCTTGTTTGTTTATGGTACTTTTTCCTATTGGAGGTTAGTATAATCTTATAAAATTGAACATCAGAATACACCAGTTGCTTAGTTTTTCGTGGTGCAGCAATGTAACTTAGTCAAACAATTTCAGGTATTGCCTGTGAGCCTGTTCTTCCCTTGTCACCACCCTACACACATACACACACACACACACACACACACACACACACACACACACACACACACACACAATTGCATCTTCAAACGTTTCCTCATGCATTCTTGGACCACATATAACTCCTCTGTATCACAGTGAATTATATTTTCTGTCTTACCTATTGGAGTACTATTTTTTCAATATTTTAGGATTTCTTTTTAAGTTTCTATGTAAATTTCCTCCATTTAAAACATCCATTTAAAACCTTATAAAACTATTGTACCTCTGCCTCATATATCTTATTTCCCATGCTTTTTCAACATCACAGTAATTTTCGTAAAGTGAATATTTCATTTTCAATATATTTCTTTACCTTTACCTTATTTTTCACCACTAATGCTACTGGTGTTGAGAAAATACTAGCTCAGTGTTCAAGACAATAAGTATTTGATGAAATAATGGTCACATGATAGATTGGATATAAAATCCTGATTTTGAGTGCCGAGAATTTTAAATCTTTGAAGTCTAAGAAGAGGTTAATGAAAGGGAAGATGGTCTGAGAATAGCCAAGAGAAATACTAAATATGGTGAACCCCTGACTTCCTGTCCATGAACTTGTATCCCAAGGAGATATTTAGTGGTCCATAGAAAAGCAAACAAGTCATCAAATAGCTTGAGGGAATGGTTGGGGACCGTAAAGGGGAAGTGAAATAATTTAGAAGCTGCAGACTGTCCCTTTAGCAAATGACTGAATGCTGTATTTAATTGGATGTGCTCCACTAGAGAAAAGAGTCTACATTAAAACATCAATACATGAAGTTCCAAGCAATCTGGCTTCTCTTTTGAATTACAATATGTACAAAAGAAAGACTTCTAATATATTTTATCCCAATGGGATAGTTGTTACATATAATTTATAGTGGTTGCACAAGCTATAACACTAAGAATTTTATAAATAACCATCATCTTGTTCAGGGTCAGAAATACAAGGACACACGGAAATATATTTGTTAGACTGATAGAATGTTAGGAGAAACACATTCTTAGATATTTCTTGTTTTGAGTTGAAACTAAAATGACAAGTTCTGTACAGTAGAAATACACACGTAAGCACACACATAAGTACACACACACACAAACACAGAGAGAGAGAGAGAGGGAGGGGGTGGGAGAGGGAGGGAGGGAGAGAGAGAGAGACAGAGAGACAGAGAGGAAGAGAGAGAGACAGAGAGAGAGAGAGGAAAAGAGAGAGACAGGGAGAGAGAGAGAGAGAGAGAGAGAGAGAGAGAGAGAGAGAAAACAGTTTAAATTTGAGTAGCTCATTAGGCCTAGGTTAGTCTTCTAAAACCAGGTGTTCCACATGTAGACTCCAGATGGTTTGAAAGTCTGCAGTGAAATCCATTTATGATTGATTAACACATGCAAACATATCTTTAGAGGTGTTATTACAAACATTAAAAGTAGCACAATAGTGACCGTAGTAACCTTGGTTTAATAATTTATCCATGTACATATCTATTAGGACAAAGAATGCCGCATTATCCAACAGCGTTGCAAACCCTAAAGTCTAGTCTCAACTGTACCTTCTAACTTCCTCCTTCTGTGAAAAGTTTTATTGGTCCTAGTGTGTCAGGCCCAAAGCTTAGTAATGCTCTTCCTGGTTTTTGAAAGTTTCTTCTTCCACATGCCTCCAACCTTTGCCTGACATCCTTGACGCATCTCCAAAAGACACATTCTCAGAAAAGCTCCTTGATCATCCTCTTCAAAGACACACCCGCCTCTATGATTACCTTCCCCAAAGACATTACACACACATTTTACAATGTCAATTTGTAAGGCACCCGGGCCCAGTAAATGCTATCAGAAATAACCTGGTTAAGGAATCTCTTGATTACTTTCTGTTGTGTCTCACCTGCTCTTAGCAGGAAGTCGTAAGCAAACACTCATTGTTGATTCTAATATCTCCAGGCAAAATACTTGTTATGAAAGGGAGGGAAGGGAAAATGATGAAAGAAGGAATGATAGAAAGATAGAAACATATGACATCCAATTACTTCAGGATGGGCTCATGGCATTCTTTGGGATATAATTAAAACGCAGGGAATGATACAGTGAGTATTGGCTTTGTTCTTCTATAATTCATCAGAATGTATGGACACAGTCTTAACTGTAATAACAATTGGTCCCAACTAATTCTGAGAAATCAGTGTCACATTAGGCACATAGCTATCATCCAATGGCCAGGGGAGGGAATAAGAAAGTCGTGGCGATAATATGAAGAATGAGTGTAAAACTCATGGGCTGAAGTTCAAGAAAGAAAATTAACTTTAGAACCTCACGTCTCTAAGAAAATTATCTTTAACTTTGAAATTTGCTTTCTTCAAGCTTTCCTGGCTGTATACTGCAAATATATATTAGAATGGCTGTGGTATTTTGGTCTAGGGAAAGATTTATTAATATTTAATTATAAGTGAGATTATTTTAGTATTTTCACCCTTGGAGAAATTTCTAATTCTGCTTCCTCTGAGCTCCATATGGACTAGTATCCCCAACTGTGACTATGTGATTTAAAAAAAATTGAAAGTCATCTCACTAGGCATAAATATTTCAACACTTGGTGTGAATAAAGCATCACAGAGATTATGACAATTCTTTAAGGTCATTTTGTAAGAGATGGTAGGATGATTGGCTAAATAATCAGAATACAAAACATTTCTAATTTGAGATCATGATGTAGTTTAATATAATTTGCCAAAATAATCATTAGTATTAATACTTTATATTATTAATTTTATATAAAATAACCAAGAATGCTGACCACAGAGCTATTTAACCGTTATTTTCCACTTTGTATAGCAATTCTCCAACAAAATATACTATAAAATATATTTTAGAACAGTAAACACTTTATTTGCAACACTGAGTTGTTTAAAATCTCTCCAAGTAGAAACAGGATTTCCTGATGATGTTGCACGGGTTGTAAATTTGTAAGATGTGGATTACCTGCCAGAAGGAAACTACAAATTAAAGGAATATCATATAATTTTTCTCTTATTGAAGTAAGATTCTTTTCTCACATAATGTCACATAATATATCCTGATTAGAGTTTCCCCACCCAGTTCCCTCCCAATCTTCACTTATTTCTAGATGCATTCCATTTCTGCTTCTCATTAGAAAAGAACCAGATTCTAAGAGTTAATAAAATACAATCAAAATAAAACACAATTAGACAAAACAAAATTTATTACACCAAAGTTGGACAAGGCAAACCAACAGAAGGAAAAGAGAAGGTAGAAGAGTCAGGAGCTCAGTCATCTGGACACTTAGGAGTTTCATAAAAGCACTTAACTAGAAGACGTAATGTATACAAAGACGACATGGTGCAGGCCCTGTGCATGCTGCTTGCATATCTGTAAGTTCACATCCAGTCTCTAAATTCTCATAAACTTTGAACATGTTTTGATCTAAAGCTAGTCTTCTTGGTGTCCTCTGTTCTCTCTGGCTCTTACAATCTTCCTGCCTTCTCTTCTACAGGGTTCTCTGAACTCCAAGGATAGGGATCTGATGGAAACATTCCATTTCGGACTGGGTAGTTCACGCTCACGCTTGCTCTCTGTCTCTGTCTCTGTCTGTCTGTCTCTCTCTCTCTGTCTCTCTCTGTCTCTCTCTCTGTCTCTCTCTCTCTCTCAATCTTCTGTCTGTGTAAAAGCTGGCTATGGGTCTGTATTTGTTCATATCTGTTTAAGAAGAAGCTTCTTTGATGATGGCTGAACAAGACAGTAATCTGTACATGCAGTAGAATATAATTGGGACTAATTTTGTTGCTACATTTTTCTTTGTTTTTTTTCTCTGTCTCTGTATGTCTTTGCCTGAGTCTCTGTGTCTGTGTCTGTCTGTCTCTGTCTCTGTTTGTCTCTGTCTCTGTCTGTCTCTGTGTCTGTCTCGCTCTCGCTTCCGTTCTCTGCCAGTGGTACCAGTAGTATTTGTTCTTTTCCTAGGTCCTTTGACTTCCTAATCTCAGGTTCTCAGTCACCCATGCAGTGTTGGGTAATGGTTCCATCTTGTGGAGTGAGCCTTAAGGCAAATCAGATATTCATTGCTTAAGCCCACAGTATTGTGCCAGCATTGTCCTAGCATCTTGCACCATTGTAGATCAAAGGATTTTGTGGCTTGCTTCAACTTTACATTTCTACTTTGATTGTATGCATAGTACCTTTCTATACTAAAGTCACTAGGACATGGGGGTGAAGGCTCTATATAGGTACCAGCATGATTTTTTCATATACAATGAGCTGTGTAATTGTGTAGGTTTGTCTTTAGCAATGGGCCTTGATGTCACTTTGTGGAGAATAACCTATCTCCTTGACAACAGCCTGGTTTCATTTTGTTTGTTTCCCATGGGACCCCTTTAAACCAATAACTCAACGAGATGTAACTTAATCCCAAGTAAACAAAGCTGAAGTGTTGTTTGGTGACTAGAGATATCCAGTTGGGACTCTGCTCCTCCATTATTTTTGTGATTTCATTTATATCACTTTAAATATTTTAGGAAGTTTCTACACTATTAGGTTCTGTGCTACTCCTCAAATGCCTCTTAATTTTAGCCATTTCTCCCTGTATTCCCTCTCTACCTCTCCCCTTTACGAGTTGATCCTCCTGTTCCAGCATGTCCCCATTCATCCATAATGATCTATTCTCTTTCTCTCTTTTTTTTTTCCCGGAGCTGGGGACCGAACCCAGGGCCTTGCACTTGCTAGACAAGCGCTCTACCACTGAGCTAAATCCCCAACCCCTCTCTTTCTCTTTAGTAACAAGATCTATCTGTTCCTGGTACTCCCCTAATCTCTTCCTAACCTCTGTGGTTCCACAGATTGTAGTTTGGTTATCCTTGACTTAAGAGCTACTATCCACATATAAGTGAATACATATCATATTTATCTTTTTAAAATAGGCATTTAGTGCTGTAAACTTGCCCCTTAATGTACATTAAATGTTCTGTAAATATCTGTTATATCCATTTACTTAATAATGCCAGTTAGTTCCCAAATTTCTGTCTTTAGTTGGTCTGGAAGATCTGTCAGATGGTGAGAGTGGAGTATTGCAATCTCACACTACCAATGTATAATGGTCAGTATCTGCTCTAAGCTATAGTAACGTTTCTTTAATAAACATGAGTTTCCTTCAGTTTGTGACATACATGTTAAGAATTAAAATGCCATCTTGATGGATTTTTCCTTTGATGAGTATGTACAGTCTTTCCCTGTTTCTTTTAATTAGTTTTGATTTGAAGTCTATTTTGGCTGTACCAGTGTGGTTGATTTTAGGTCAGCTCCCTGGTTATATCTTTTTCTAAGCCTTTGCCCTGAGATGAAGTCTTTTCTAGATGTTCATGTGTATTCATCTATGACAGTCTTTTTTTTTTTTTTTTCCGGAGCTGAGGACCGAACCCAGGGCTTTGCGCTTGTTAGGCAAGCACTCTACCACTGAGCTAAATCCCCAATCCTCATGTGTATTCATTGGATGCAGCAGATGGATGGTTCCTGCTTGGCCACCCATTCTAGTAGTCTGTCTTTTTATTGGGGAGTTGAGACCACTGATGTTGAAAGATATCTGCTGTGCTTTGCATGTGAATAGCCCTCGTAGGCTCTTGTAGTTTGGATGCTTGGTCATCAGAGAGTGCTACCAGTAGTAGGTGAGTGCTTATTGGGGTAGGATTGGTCATGTTGGAGGAAGTGCATGACTAAAACTCTAAAACTGTAAGCCAGCCGCAATTAGATGGATTTTCTTTAAGAGAGTTGTCATGAATTATGATTCCTGTTTATTTATTTTTGTTGTTGTTCATAGTGGTGGTGGTGGTGGGTGGGGGAGGGAGAGAGAGAGAGAGAGAGAGAGAGAGAGAGAGAGAGAGAGAGAGAGAAGAGAGGAAGAGTTGAGTTTCCCCCTTTGAATTGCCAGTCTGCGATTATTTATTTATTTATTTATTTATTTATTTATTTATTTATTTATTTATTTATTTGCATTTCTTGGCTCTAGTAAACTTCATTATGTTAGAGTTTTACATTTCTCACCTTCAATAAGCCTGGATTTGTAAACAGATATTGCTTAAATTCATCTTGATTATAGAATGCCTTATTTAATCATTCTGCAGTGACAGAGTTTAGTTCCTGGGTCTAGTAGCCTGACATTTCAATATACGTATATGATGGGTAGAGGAAGGTAAGTAATATATCATTACTCAAACTTTTTCCATTTCTTTATGTTTAGGACATTGAAAATATGCTCCACTAACTAATAAATAATTGAACTAAGTAATAGTTCAATTAATTAAACATTCTTTTACAGAAAAATGACTGGTTTGCTAAGTGCCAGAGGCAGATGTCATTTGGATATCTCAAATGAAGTTGATGGCTGCAGATTCCTTGCCAATTTCAGGTGATGTGTGAATATATAGAATGGTGAACATCTCAGAAACCTAATATTCTTTCCTTCCCATTCTTACCCTCATACAAAATATTCTTTGCATTGCTTATCTTTTCCTACTAGGGAAAAACAGGTATATTTATGTTTTCCTTTGTATGAAATTGAAATCTAATGTGAAGGAGAGTATTTGTAATGCTCTTACCTTTGATGTGGCTAGCTTTCAGTTCAGTATTTTCTACCCTGCATTGATGGGGCATTGAAGCCTGAAAGCATTCTGATAAATGCCCAAAAGTTCACTCAGCTCAGTTTTAGTGTGTCATTTTATTTAATGTATTTCCCTGAACTACACATTTTAAAGATTATTTTTAAAATTTCCACAGTGCACATTAATTGCTTTTTGGTGATGGCTTTCTAATACTGACAAAAATTATATAATAACTTAATTTTTATACATGAGACTATGTTTATAGTGTTTATCCCTACATGCAGACATGTTTGAATGCATGTGAACACTTGTGTGCAGGGTGTATATGCATGCTTTTTGTGCAAGCACGTGAAGGTCAGAGGTTAATGCTGGATATTCTCCTCAGTCATTTTTCATATATATTGAGGAAATATCTCCCACTCGATCTCATTGCTTGATGATTCAACCAGTCTTGTTTGTCAACTTGCTCGAATGATTCCTAGATCTCTGCCTCAAAAATGCAGGGTCTAAAAGCAAACTATCCTGCCCACCAAGTTGTCACACATGCTGGGGATGAGAACTCTGCTCCTCATGTTCAGGACAAGAACTTTTATGTAGTTGACTTTCATTGTTTTTTTATGAAAACGAAATAAATGAACCTTGTTAAATGAGTGTGTTTTCTTCTTCTTTAACTTTGTTTTAATTTTAACACTGTTTCTTTTCCTCCTTTAACATGTAAAGATCAGTAGTTCTTGCATGTTATCAATCATATCAACTGTACCTTCCCACTATTTTATTTTTCTACTATGACACAGTGTATATTTTTGTGTCACTTGACAAGATTTTATAAACTGTAGTGCTTATATTTTCTTTGGAATGTCAACTTTGGTACTCAATATATGTATCACAAGAATTTATAGCAAGAGACAGGAGACAACCCAAAATGTTTGATCATAACTGCTCTTAACATTTAAGATCACCTTTTTTTTTCATTTTAGTTCAGTAGACTTTAAAATGGAGCAGTTCTGCATAAAGTAATAGATCTTTCTTTCTCTTTAGGCAAAGGCAGTAAGTGTTATCTCAGCTGGTTTACGGCCGACATTTAGTAACAGACACATAATACTGAATTACCTGGCAGATGTCACTGAAGACATAGTGCTTCAAAGGTGGTGATCTAGATATCAAGTCATATATATATATATATATATATATATATATATATACACATATATACACACACACACACACACACACACACACACACACACACACACATATCCTGATCAACTAATCAAAGAGTTTTTTGACCCACATGAAAGTCATTTTGTCCATGCAATCAATAAAGATGTTAAGAGTTGCATGCAGTAATATGTTTGGAAGACATTTGGAACTCCAGCATCTGCTGTTGTGGAGACTCAAAATTTCAGAGAAATAACGTGATTAACGTACAGCATTTAGATTTGGAATGCTCACATTATTATGATTTTCTTAATGTTTTAATATAAAACTAATAGTATGAGAAGGTTTTCCTACCCTGAAATGTTATCTCACTGGAATAATGAGTGGGGCATAGGCTTTTCCTTATTAAAGCATGACTTAACAACATTATATTTATTTAATGTGTTTGTATGAAGCAGTGAAACAGAAGAGAAGGAAGAAGAAGAAGAAGAAGAAGAAGAAGAAGAAGAAGAAGAGAGAGAGAGAGAGAGAGAGAGAGAGAGAGAGAGAGAGAGAGAGAGAGAGAACCCTTGCGTTCTCATGCAACAGTGTTGGTATGAAAGTCAGAGGGTATATGTAGGAATCGGCTCTCTCCTTCCCACCATGTGATGCAGGGTGGAAAAGTCATGCTGTTAGGTTGGGAGGAAACTCTTTTATCTGTCGAGACATCTAGCTGGCCATCATTGTGATTATATTGATTATTCAGAGTTTCACAACATTGATATTATCAGGAACCGTATTTTAATTACTGTGGCCCATGAAAGCTAAAATAGAATGAGAGCTAACTGTGTCACCACATGTTTACAGCTCCACTCTCTCTTAAATGGATTATTTTTCCTCTCTACGTACTGGATCAGTAATTACCTGCACATATGTAGAGAGATTGATATCTAAAGACTCTTTTCTCACAAATGTAAAAATCTGCTCTGTGCTGTAATCGACACTGGAGTTTTCTGTTTTCTGAAGAAGTAGAAGAAAGAGCCTTTTGTACATTTATAAAGATCAAAATGATCACAGCAAGAGCACAGCTGAGGAAGCATCTTCATTTTCACAGGGTGCAAAGCAGTATCTGAGCCTATGTCACCATCATATTAGGTCAGGTGACATTACACTGTCACCTCCATCGTCAGGAGAAGCCATATGACCCTAACTTGGCAATTGTACTTCTTACTCCATACATCTCATTGAACCGTCTCATCAGTAATTCAAAAGACTCCCATAATCTCCCTGGACCTTCAATTCCGAATCATAATAATGTTCCCACAGTACTTACCTCTTTGTTGTTTTTTTTAATTCGTACAAGATCTTCTACTATAGTTAAATCATTCCTGTTTCCATTATTCATGAAGATATACAAACAGCTGGAAGTCTCAAAATGGGAACCCAATGGTTTTTTTAAGCTCCTCGGTACATTTGGATTCAAACCACCTTGATGTGTATGTCATCTAAACATTCTTTTGCATGAGTTGTCTTACAAAGTATCCTTGCTTTGCTTACTGGGTAGGTATGGTATTCGACTGTTCTAATTAGAGAGACTTTGTCAGCTTGCAACTGAACTTGGAAAATTTAAGACGATTTAAATGAAAAGGAAACATACTACGTTACAAGGCAGGGAGTGTGGCTGAAGCATGGGACACGGGGCCACTACAATGAAGTTGTATCAAACAACCAGACGCAGGGCTAAGGCAGGGAGGTTGTTTGAATTCAAGGCTTTCTTTGGCTAAAGAATGAGATTATGTCCTGGAATCAACCAACCAACTAACCTAGCAACTAACCAACCAACTCGCCACCCAACCAAAACAAAACGCCCAACAAAGCAATCGAGGAGCAAAAAATAAAAATATCAAAAATCTCAAAGACCCCAGATACTGTGGTAGGAATCTAATCCTTGATGGGCATCTACATAGGTAAATCAAATTGATATAGGAAATCTGCTCTAGGAAGTCATTCTAAAAAGTCCTTTCTGTCTTGTCAGTCTAGCTGTAGCCACATTGTGTCCATTACTCTGCCTGTCCATTTTCTTTTATTATTGGTCTAACTAGCCATTCCTCTGTATTCCATACTTTGCGAGAGGAGTGAGAAGAAATCTGAAGCAGTTTCCTTGTACTGAGATTACATAAGAGTTGAAGAGTTCCAAAGTTGTTTTCATGCTGTCTCTCTCGTCTGCATGTAGCTTTGTGTTTTACTAAGAGAATCAGAGGGAGTTCTTTACTAAAGAGAGAGGAGAAGGTTGATCCTAAGGCATTAGTAGCACCTGCCCAAGCCGATTCCAGGATGTTGACAGGGAAGCTCTGTTATGTCAGCATTGCTTCACTGAGTCTTTTCTTCTGTAGAGGATGCATGGCTCTTCCTTCCTGATACTTCACTGTCTTGAGAAAGTCATCAGTAATCTATGAATTCAGCATAAAAGGTGTAAAAGGAAGAATCTTGTGAGATTTTATTTTGGGAACCATTTAGCCTTACCTAAAACAGGCTCAGCAGGCCTCTTTCCAAAGGCACATGCTCATTGCTGAGCTCCTTGAATCATGAGGGCTTTGGCCAGTTAGTATAACGACTGATCCAGTACTAGTTTCAGATCTCTATATTGATGAACTGACAATATTAAGCAGACCCCAAATTGTGTTTTTTTTTAAGGAAAAATAGGGAGAACGAGCAGGAAATACTCACTGGTATTGAACTTCTGCTGTGAGACTTTCTTCTTTAGCATCTAATACTGAAGTTTAAATGGATCTAGGAAATTTGTGATGACCTTCCTTCCTTCCCCTTAGACAAATAAATTCCGGGTCATTTAAATGATTTACCCAATGTAATAGAGCATGCTAATGATTGCATGGTCTGGGCCCATTTTTCTTAATAGCCACCACCTCAACCAACGTGCAGGGTAAGAAACATCACAACCCATGTTTCAACATATGCTTCTGTTGATACAGAGCAATAGCCATGTAAGTCTGTACGTATGAACAAACAGCTAGAATCCACCACAGCCCTTCTCAAAGGGGCTTTAAAGAAAACTACTGTTTTCACACTGTAATCTCCCACTTCTTGTCTTTCCATAAAGTGAATGGAAGTCTTTTCGATGACTTTGATCAGGGCCTGGCATTTACATTTTGTGCTGATTTAAATGAAGCAGTTCACAGTCTACAACTATTGTATACCAACCTTGTATAGACAAGTGAAAGGGACGGGAGGTGTATGAGAAGGGAGAACTCAGCTGGAATAAAATGAGAAGGCAGAAGGGATGATGTAAGTCACTACCCAGTGGAATGTACTCTCAACTAAACCAGGCCTCTTATTAAAAGGTGAAGTAACTGTTGGCTAGCTTATCAGGGAGTCTCGAGGGTCCTCCCATTGTCACTTTTACAGAATGGGGTTTACAATCACTCACTGACATGGCACTCCTCTAACTGGGTATTGAGGATCTGAATTCAGGTCGTCATGCTTGTAAAGCAAGCACTTTAGCCACAGAACCATCTCTGTTTGGGAAACATTCGTGGATTTCTTATCTGTGTGACAGTACCATCTTCTAGAATTAGTGACAAGGAGTAGACCATTCAATCTAGCTGTAACACACACACACACACACACACACACACAGAGAGAGAGAGAGAGAGAGAGAGAGAGAGACAGAGAGAGAGAGAGACAGAGAGAGACAGAGAGAGAGACAGAGAGAGAGACAGAGACAGAGAGAGAGAGACAGAGAGAGAGAGAGAGAGAGAGAGAGAGAGAGAGAGAGAGGCATTATCAATTATCAGCTGAGTTCAACACTCTGGTGAGAAGTCTTATTTTATTTTTTTTTTGTTTTTTTTTGTGGGACTTTTTTTTTATTAACTTGAGTATTTCTTTTTTTTTTTTTTATTAACTTGAGTATTTCTTATATACATTTCGAGTGTTATTCCCTTTCCCGGTTTCCGGGCAAACATCCCCCTCCCCCCTCCCCTTCCTTATGGGTGTTCCCCTCCCAACCCTCCCCCCATTGCCGCCCTCCCCCCATAGACTAGTTCACTGGGGGTTCAGTCTTAGCAGGACCCAGGGCTTCCCCTTCCACTGGTGCTCTTACTAGGATATTCATTGTTACCTATGGGGTCAGAGTCCAGGGTCAGTCCATGTATAGTCTTTAGGTAGTGGCTTAGTCCCTGGAAGCTCTGGTTGCTTGGCATTGTTGTACTTTTGGGGTCTCGAGCCCCTTCAACCTCTTTCAGTTCTTTCTCTGATTCCTTCATGGGGGACATATTCTCAGTTCAGTGGTTTGCTGCTGGCATTCGCCTCTGTATTTGCTGTATTCTGGCTGTGTCTCTCAGGAGCGATCTACATCCGGCTCCTGTCGGTCTGCACTTCTTTGCTTCATCCATCTTGTCTAATTGGGTGGCTGAATATGTATGGGCCACATGTGGGGCAGGCTCTGAATGGGTGTTCCTTCAGTCTCTGTTTTAATCTTTGCCTCTCCCTTCCCTGCCAAGGGTATTCTTTTTCCTCATTTAAAGAAAGAGTGAAGCATTCACATTTTGATCATCCGTCTTGAGTTTCGTTTGTTCTAGGGATCTAGGGTAATTCAAGCATTTGGGCTAATAGCCACTTATCAATGAGTGCATACCATGTATGTCTTTCTGTGATTGGGTTAGCTCACTCAGGATGATATTTTCCAGTTCCAACCATTTGCCTACGAATTTCATAAACTCGTTGTTTTTGATAGCTGAGTAATATTCCATTGTGTAGATGTACCACATTTTCTGTATCCATTCCTCTGTTGAAGGGCATCTGGGTTCTTTCCATTTTCTGGCTATTATAAATAAGGCTGCGATGAACATAGTGGAGCACGTGTCTCTTTTATATGTTGAGGCATCTTTTGGGTATATGCCCAAGAGAGGTATAGCTGGATCCTCAGGCAGTTCAATGTCCAATTTTCTGAGGAACCTCCAGACTGATTTCCAGAATGGTTTTACCAGTCTGCAATCCCACCAACAATGGAGGAGTGTTCCTCTTTCTCCACATCCTCGCCAGCATCTGCTGTCACCTGAGTTTTTGATCTTAGCCAATCCCACTGGTGTGAGGTGAAATCTCAGGGTTGTTTTGATTTACATTTCCCTTATGACTAAAGATGTTGAACATTTCTTTAGGTGTTTCTCAGCCATTCGGCATTCCTCAGCTGTGAATTCTTTGTTTAGCTCTGAACCCCATTTTTAATAGGGTTATTTGTTTCCCTGCGGTCTAACTTCTTGAGTTCTTTGTATATTTTGGATATAAGGCCTCTATCTGTTGTAGGATTGGTAAAGATCTTTTCCCAATCTCTTGGTTGCCGTTTTGTCCTAACCACAGTGTCCTTTGCCTTACAGAAGCTTGGCAGTTTTATGAGATCCCATTTGTCGATTCTTGATCTTAGAGCATAAGCCATTGGTGTTTTGTTCAGGAAATTTTTTCCAATGCCCATGTGTTCCAGATGCTTCCCTAGTTTTTCTTCTATTAGTTTGAGTGTGTCTGGCTTGATGTGGAGGTCCTTGATCCACTTGGACTTAAGCTTTGTACAGGGTGATAAGCATGGATCGATCTGCATTCTTCTACATGTTGCCCTCCAGTTGAACCAGCACCATTTGCTGAAAATGCTATCTTTTTTCCATTGGATGGTTTTGGCTCCTTTGTCAAAAATCAAGTGACCATAGGTGTGTGGGTTCATTTCTGGGTCTTCTATTCTATTCCATTGGTCCATCTGTCTGTCTCTGTAGCAATACCATGCAGTTTTTATCACTATTGCTCTGTAATACTGCTTGAGTTCAGGGATAGTGATTCCCCCTGAAGTCCTTTTATTGTTGAGGATAGCTTTAGCTATCCTGGGTTTTTTGTTATTCCAGATGAATTTGCAAATTGTTCTGTCTAACTCTTTGAAGAATTGGATTGGTATTTTGATGGGGATTGCATTGAATCTGTAGATTGCTTTTGGTAAAATGGCCATTTTTACTATATTAATCCTGCCAATCCATGAGCATGGGAGATCTTTCCATCTTCTGAGGTCTTCTTCAATTTCTTTCCTCAGTGTCTTGAAGTTCTTATTGTACAGATCTTTTACTTGCTTGGTCAAAGTCACACCGAGGTACTTTATATTATTTGGGTCTATTATGAAGGGTGTCGTTTCCCTAATTTCTTTCTCGGCTTGTTTCTCTTTTGTATAGAGGAAGGCAACTGATTTATTTGAGTTAATTTTATACCCAGCCACTTTGCTGAAGTTGTTTATCAGCTTTAGTAGTTCTCTGGTGGAACTTTTGGGGTCACTTAAATATACTATCATGTCATCTGCAAATAGTGATATTTTGACCTCTTCTTTTCCGATCTGTATCCCTTTGATCTCCTTTTGTTGTCTGATTGCTCTGGCTAGAACTTCAAGAACTATATTGAATAAGTAGGGAGAGAGTGGGCAGCCTTGTCTAGTCCCTGATTTTAGTGGGATTGCTTCAAGTTTCTCTCCATTTAGTTTAATGTTAGCAACTGGTTTGCTGTATATGGCTTTTACTATGTTTAGGTATGGGCCTTGAATTCCTATTCTTTCCAGGACTTTTATCATGAAGGGGTGTTGAATTTTGTCAAATGCTTTCTCAGCATCTAATGAAATGATCATGTGGTTCTGTTCTTTCAGTTTGTTTATATAATGGATCACGTTGATGGTTTTCCGTATATTAAACCATCCCTGCATGCCTGGGATGAAGCCTACTTGATCATGGTGGACGATTGTTTTGATGTGCTCTTGAATTCGGTTTGCCAGAATTTTATTGAGTCTTTTTGCGTCGATATTCATAAGGGAAATTGGTCTGAAGTTCTCTTTCTTTGTTGTGTCTTTGTGTGGTTTAGGTATAAGAGTAATTGTGGCTTCGTAGAAGGAATTCGGTAGTGATCCATCTGTTTCAATTTTGTGGAATAGTTTGGATAATATTGGTATGAGGTCTTCTATGAAGGTTTGATAGAATTCTGCACTAAACCTGTCTGGACCTGGGCTCTTTTTGGTTGGGAGACCTTTAATGACTGCTTCTATTTCCTTAGGAGTTATGGGGTTGTTTAACTGGTTTATCTGTTCCTGATTTAACTTCGATACCTGGTATCTGTCTAGGAAATTGTCCATTTCCTGAAGATTTTCAAATTTTGTTGAATATAGGTTTTTGTAGTAAGATCTGATGATTTTTTGAATTTCCTCCGAATCTGTAGTTATGTCTCCCTTTTCATTTCTGATTTTGTTAATTTGGACACACTCTCTGTGTCCTCTCGTTAGTGTGGCTAAGGGTTTATCTATCTCGTTGATTTTCTCAAAGAACCAACTTTTGGTTCTGTTGATTCTTTCTATGGTCCTTTTTGTTTCTACTTGGTTGATTTCAGCTCTGAGTTTGATTATTTCCTGCCTTCTACTCCTCCTGGGTGTATTTGCTTCTTTTTGTTCTAGAGCTTTTAGGTGTGCTGTCAAGCTGCTGACATATGCTCTTTCCTGTTTCTTTCTGCAGGCACTCAGCGCTATGAGTTTTCCTCTTAGCACAGCTTTCATTGTGTCCCATAAGTTTGAGTATGTTGTATCTTCATTTTCATTAAATTCTAAAAAGTTTTTAATTTTTTTCTTTATTTCTTCCTTGACCAGGTTATCATTGAGTAGAGCATTGTTCAATTTCCACGTATATGTGGGCATTCTTCCCTTATTGTTATTGAAGACCAGTTTTAGGCCGCGGTGGTCTGATAGCACGCATGGGATTATTTCTATCTTTCTATACCTGTTGAGGCCCGTTTTTTGACCAATTATATGGTCAATTTTGGAGAAAGTACCATGAGGAGCTGAGAAGAAGGTATATCCTTTTGCTTTAGGATAGAATGTTCTATAAATATCCGTTAAGTCCATTTGGCTCATGACTTCTCTTAGTCTGTCGACATCACTGTTTAATTTCTGTTTCCATGATCTGTCCATTGATGAGAGTCGTGTGTTGAAATCTCCCACTATTATTGTGTGAGGTGCAATGTGTGTTTTGAGCTTTAGTAAGGTTTCTTTTACGTATGTATGTTCCCTTGTATTTGGGGCATAGATATTTAGGATTGAGAGTTCATCTTGGTTGATTTTTCCTTTGATGAATATGAAGTGTCCTTCCTTATCTTTTTTGATGACTTTTAATTGAAAATTGATTTTATTTGATATTAGAATGGCTACTCCAGCATGCTTCTTCTGACCATTTGCTTGGAAAGTTGTATTCCAGCCTTTCACTCTGAGGTAGTGTCTGTCTTTGTCTCTGAGGTGTGTTTCCTGTAGGCAGCAGAATGCAGGGTCCTCGTTGCGTATCCAGTTTGTTAATCTATGTCTTTTTATTGGGGAGTTGAGGCCATTGATATTGAGAGATATTAAGGAATAGTGATTATTGCTTCCCGTTATATTCATATTTGGATGTGAGGTTATGTTTGTGTGCTTTCATTCTCTTTGTTTTGTTGCCAAGACGATTAGTTTCTTGCTTCTTCTAGGGTATAGCTTGCCTCCTTATGTTGGGCTTTACCATTTATTATCCTTTGTAGTGCTGGATTTGTAGAAAGATATTGTGTAAATTTGGTTTTGTCATGGAATATCTTGGTTTCTCCATCAATGTTAATTGAGAGTTTTGCTGGATACAGTAACCTGGGCTGGCATTTGTGTTCTCTTAGGGTCTGTATAACATCAGTCCAGGATCTTCTGGCCTTCATAGTTTCTGGCGAGAAGTCTGGTGTGATTCTGATAGGTCTCCCTTTATATGTTACTTGACCTTTTTCCCTTACTGCTTTTAATATTCTTTCTTTATTTTGTGCGTTTGGTGTTTTGACAATTATGTGACGGGAGGTGTTTCTTTTCTGGTCCAATCTATTTGGAGTTCTGTAGGCTTCTTGTATGTCTATGGGTATCTCTTTTTTTAGGTTAGGGAAGTTTTCTTCTATGATTTTGTTGAAGATATTTACTGGTCCTTTGAGCTGGGAGTCTTCACTCTCTTCTATACCTATTATCCTTAGGTTTGATCTTCTCATTGAGTCCTGGATTTCCTGTATGTTTTGGACCAGTAGCTTTTTCTGCTTTACATTATCTTTGACAGTTGAGTCAATGATTTCTATGGAATCTTCTGCTCCTGAGATTCTCTCTTCCATCTCTTGTATTCTGTTGGTGAAGCTTGTATCTACAGCTCCTTGTCTCTTCTTTTGGTTTTCTATATCCAGGGTTGTTTCCATGTGTTCTTTCTTGATTGCTTCTATTTCCATTTTTAATTCCTTCAACTGTTTGATTGTGTTTTCCTGGAATTCTTTCAGGGATTTTTGCGATTCCTCTCTGTAGGCTTCTACTTGTTTATTAATGTTTTCCTGTGTTTCCCTAAGTGTGTTCATGTCTTTCTTGAAGTCCTCCAGCATCATGATCAAATATGATTTTGAAACTAGATCTTGCTTTTCTGGTGTGTTTGGATATTCCATGTTTGTTTTGGTGGGAGAATTGGGCTCCGATGATGGCATGTAGTCTTGGTTTCTGTTGCTTGGGTTCCTGTGCTTGCCTCTCGCCATCAGATTATCTCTAGTGTTACTTTGTTCTGCTATTTCTGACAGTGGCTAGACTGTCCTATAAGCCTGTGTGTCAGGAGTGCTGTAGACCTGTTTTCCTCTCTTTCAGTCAGTTATGGGGACAGAGTGTTCTGCTTTAGGGCGTGTAGTTTTTCCTCTCTACAGGTCTTCAGCTGTTCCTGTGGGCCTGTGTCTTGAGTTCACCAGGCAGCTCTCTTGCAGCAGAAAATTTGGTCTTACCTGTGGTCCCGAGGCTCAGGTTCGCTCGTTGGGTGCTGCCCAGGGGCTCTCTGCAGCGGCAGCAACCAGGAAGACCTGTGCTGCCCCTTCCGGGAGCTTCAGTGCACCAGGGTTCCAGATGGTCTTTGGCTTTTTCCTCTGGCGTCCGAGATGTGTGTGCAGGGAGCAGTCTCTTCTGGTTTCCCAGGCCTGTCTGCCTCTCTGAAGGTTTAGCTCTCCCTCCCACGGGATTTGGGTGCAGAGAACTGTTTATCTGGTCTGTTTCTTTCAGGTTCCGGTGGTGTCTCAGGCGCAGGGATCCTGCCGCTCCTGGGCCCTCCCCTACGGGAACCCAGAGGCCTTATACAGTTGCCTCTTGGGCCAGGGATGTGGGCAGGGGTGAGCAGAGTTGGTGGTCTCTTCCGCTCTGCAGCCTCAGGAGTGCCCACCTGACCAGGCGGTTGGGTCTCTCTCTCACCGGGTCTGGGAGCAGAGAGCTGCTGCGGGCCGGGATCCGTGGTTGTGAGAAGTCTTATTTTAAATGAAAAGCCACACTAGCCACTCAATCAACATTTTTGTTTAGTTTAAAATTGTGTATGCCATTGGCCTATTGTGCTGATTTATAGATACATGGAATAGATGCAAGGAATTCAGGAGTTAGTTTATTTCCCCAGTGTGCACTGTAAGGAAAGCATGGAAAATAAAAGGTGTCTCCCGTATTAGAATAACACTGTGCTATTCTCACTGTGAATAACTTCTTATTCTGCTTCTGTATTAAAATAGGTGTCACGTCTCAGAAGTATAACATTCCTTCAATGTGACATCTTATTTAAAACTGTTCTTGAGAGGATCTCATATTATTGTACCTGCCATCTTAATTTTGGTCAAAGTCTGAAAGAAATGACCAAATTTGTTAAGCATCCTTATTTAAAGTTGATTAATAAGGAATTTTTAAAAAATCACAAATTGGAGTGACATATCTCAAAAAAAAAAGACACTTAAATCACACCTCAGTAAAAGACTGTCTGAAATTCAGCAGCAAATCGGATATTCTTATAAACCTTATTGGCTATATTGTAAAGGGCTTTCTGACAATGAAGACTGCTAAGTGCCCAAGGCAAAGTAAGCATACTTTTATCATCCTGCAAGGCACTAGGAAAATGTCCAAAGGTGTCCTTATTTTTAATGGTCAAACTGGAAACTGGATGTGGTCACATACCCACAATGGGACAGTGGAAGAAAGCAAATTGCATGGTTGAGGACAGCTTGAGTTACACCGTGAAACTTTACCTCAAGAAAGTACAGGAAGAAACAAAACAAAACAAAAAACAAAAAATAAGGACCATGAAGCCTCAGACCTGGCTTTATTAGTTGGTTTGCAAACTATAATTTAGGTATCCCGACTCTTAACCTTGCTCCTTCCATAAGGTAGTATGTCTGAGGTGAAAGGAGTATACCTTCCTGAGTGTATCCACTGTACCCACTCCCCGGGTTGTAGACATTACAGATACCACTCACTCTTCAGGGTATATATTCTCCCTAGGGTATATCCACTGTACCCACTCCCCAGGGTGTATACACTGTACACATTTTCCAGGGTGTGTTTACCTCCCAGGGAATAAACTGTGTACCCACTCCCCAGTGTGTCTCCAATGTACACACTCCCCAGGGTGATATTTGTACTGAGGATCTGAAAGTGCTCATTAAGTAGAAACAAAATCAAAACAAAATTCCTTTGTCATGATCCAATAAGGCTTAGAAACACCCTCTGCACACCTCTCCTTAAGCATATTTGATCCACATTTGCATATGAAAGGCATGTAAATTAATTGCAATTAAAAGCTTAATTAGCTGGAAAAAAACATTCGACTTTGTCTGTATTATCTTGATTATGGATTGTAAGTTCTTGGAACACAAGTTAAAATTCCATGATCTGCAGTTTTCTGTGGGACATGGAAACTAGCCAAGCTCTATCAGTATCTTAACCTGCTTCCTTTTTCTACAGTCACTTTCCTTCCTGGCTTAACTCCTCCTTTCCCCCACAGAATCAGATACTAGGCATCTGATTTCTGAGGTGAGAGTTTGTTTTTTTTGTTTTTTGTCTCTTTTTTTGTTGTTGTTGTTGTTTTTGTTTTTGTCAACCTCTGATAAGGGGAGGCTCCCTTATATTTAAAAAATATAATTTATTTATTTTTAATTTATGTGTATATGTACATGCCTATGTGAGTTTATGTGTACTGCATGTATGCAGGATCCTGTGGAAGAGGATGTTGGATCCCCTGGGACTTAATAACAGATATTAATGAGCTACTATATGGGTGCTGGAAACCAAATTCAGGTCTTCTGCAAGAGCAGCAAGTGCTCTTACCTGTTGAAAATCTTGCAGTCTCTGTGTGTTCCTTTGAAACATTCTGAGGATTTTCATTTTTTTACAAGTTGCATCACACATGAACTTACATTGAATTTTGCTCTTTCAAAAGCGAAGTAGTAGTAAAAGAAGCAGCAGCAGCAGAAAAAGAAAGAGGAAGGGGAGTAGGAGGAAGAAGGGGAGGAGGAGGAGAAGGGAGAAGAAGAAGAAGAAGAAGAAGAAGAAGAAGAAGAAGAAGAAGAAGAAGAAAAGAAGAAGAAGAAGAAGAAGAAGAAGAAGAAGAAGAAGAAGAAGAAGAAGAAGAAGACTTGTGTTTGTCCTAGAATACATGCATGAAACCTCAGTAAACAAAATTAATACATTTCTATGTAATCATTAGAGAAGAAAATCCCATTACGTCTTTTCAAGATAATGTATTTCTGCTTAGAATGTTCTGCGTTTTCCTTTATTTAAATGCATTATTTTTGTCAATAAAATATATTTCCAATTTATTGTATTTGGTTAATGATATCTCTTGTCTTTTCACATTTTTCCATATTAGGATATATATTAATTATTTATTTTTATAATGCTACCTATACCCAGTGTTTCTATCACTGTAATGAAACACTATGAGCAAAAGCAAGTTGGAGAGGAAAGGGTTTATTTTGCTTACACTTCCACATTAATGCTCATCCAAGGAAGTCAGGAAGGGAACTCAAACAGGACAAAATGTGGAGGCAGGAGCTGATGCTGAGGAGGGGCTCCTTTCTGGCTTGCTTCTCCTTGTTTGCTTTCCCTTGCTTGCTCAGCCTGCTTTCTTATATGCCCAGGGTTGGCACCGCCCACAATTGGGTGAACCCTACCCAATCAGTCAGGAAATGCTGTATGGGTTGGTCCACTGCCTTATGAAAGCACTTTCCCAACTTCCGTTCCCTCCTCTCAGATGACCACAGTTTGTGTTAGGTTGACATAAATCTAGCCAGCACACATGTAGTACTAATAGAAGAATGGTTTGCTTAATGTTAAATTTACTAATCTGTTTATAACTGTTTTAATGACATTTGGATGTACTTATTCTTATCAAATGTATGATTGGTTAAAAAGATAGGTGTTTATTTCTATTTATTCTACTCGTCCTTTGGGCTTCCCTCCTGTTCCCCATCCCCATTCCTGAACCTGTTTCCCTTTTTCCCTAACCCTCCCATCCTCCACTCATATCACTCCCTCCCACTGCCTCCTTTGATTATTATTCACTCCTTCTAAGTGGGATCGAATCGTCCTCACTTGGCCTTTCTGCTTGTTAAACTTCTTAGATTCTGTGAGTTATATGCTAGGTATTCTGCACTTTTTGCTAATATAGACTTAATAGTGAGTACATTCCTTGTATGTATGTCCAGTAACCAGTTCAACTGGATTCCATCTCACGGAAAGGCTCCAAGGCCTATTACCAATGCTATGGTGTCCTTACTGACAAGAGCCTAGCATAGCTGTCCAACCAGCAGATGACTGAGACAGATATAGACACTTACACCCAATCATTGGACTGAAGTTGGGGACTCTTACAATTGAATTATGGGAAGAATGGAAGAAGCAGAAAGGGAGGGCAACCCCATAGGAAGATCAGCAATCTCAACTAACCTTGACCCCTGGGAGCTCCCAGGCACTGGGCTACCAACCAGGCAGCATACATGAGCTGGTTTGGTGCCCCCAGCACGTATACAGCCGAGGACTACTTGGTTTGGCCTCAGTGGGTGAAGATGTGCCTAATTCTGGAAAGACTTGGAGCCCCAGGGAGGTGGAGGCATGGGGGTGTGGGAACATCCTCTCAGAAACAGGGGGAGAAGAAATGGGATGAGGAACTGTGGGAGGAGGAATAGGAGTGGGACAACAGCTGGATTATAAAGAAATAAAATTATGATAATAATAACCGAAGCCAAAATGATAAGTACTAATACTCTACCCACCTTTTTGTTAGAGGGTATTTTGCCTGTCACTCTAACAATCAGTTATATTACAAGATTGCAATCTAAGAGGATCTAGGTTAGTCTTTCAGATTGGATGTGGTAAGTCACTGCCACTGTCTCCTCCTCCTTCTCGTCCTCCTCCTCCTCCTCTTCTTCCTCCTCCACTTTTCTTCTTCTTCTCCTTCTCCTTCTCCTCCTCCTCCTCCTTCTTCTTCCTCTTCCTCTTCCTCCTCCTCCTCTTCTTCTTCTCCTCCTCCTCCTCCTTCTTCCTTCTCCTCCCCTCCTTCTCCTCCTCCTCCTTTTCTTCCTCTTCCTCCTCCTTTTCTTGCTCCTCCTTTTCTTGCTCCTCCTCCTCCTCCTCTTCCTCTTCCTCTTCTTCTTCTCCTTCTTCTTCTCCTCCTTCTCCTCCTCCTCCTTTTCTTCCTCTTCCTCCTCCTTTTCTTGCTCCTCCTTTTCTTGCTCCTCCTCCTCCTCCTCTTCCTCTTCCTCTTCCTCTTCCTCTTCCTCTTCCTCTTCCTCTTCCTCTTCCTCTTCTTCTTCTTCTTCTTCTTCTTCTTCTTCTTCTTCTTCTTCTTCTTCTTCTCCTCCTCCTCCTTCTCCTCCTCCTCCTTCTTCCTTCTCCTCCCCTACTTCTCCTTCTCCTCCTCCTCCTTTTCTTCCTCTTCCTCCTCCTTTTCTTGCTCCTCCTTTTCTTGCTCCTCCTCCTCCTCTTCCTCTTCCTCTTCTTCTTCTTCTCCTTCTTCCTTCTCCTCCCCTCCTTCTCCTTCTCCTCCTCCTCCTTTTCCTCTTCCTCCTCCTTTTCTTGCTACTCCTTTTCTTGCTCCTCCTCCTCTTCCTCCTCCTCTTCCTCTTCCTCCTCCTCTTCCTCTTCCTCCTCCTCCTCCTCCTCCTCCTACTCCTCCTCCTCCTCCTCCTCCTCCTCCTCTTCTTCTTCTTCTTCTTCTTCTTCTTCTTCTTCTTCTTCTTCTTCTTCTTCTTCTTCTTCTTCTTCTTCTTCTTCTGGACATTAGCTATGCTTCTCTGCTACTCTCTATCACTTTTTTGAGACATTATTTGTCTCTTAGTGAAGCCTAAGGAGACCAGCAAGTTCACAATAACCTTTTGCCTCTATCTTCCCCAGTGCTTAGATTTCAGGGGTGCCACCACCCACACCTAATCTTTTATCTTTCATTTACTTTTAAAAATTATTTTTACTTTAAATAGATTTTTTTGCTCTCACATAATACATATTTACCTGTTTCCCCTCTCTCAAGTGCTCCCAGTCCCTTCCAGCCCCACTCCCATTTCGATGTCCATTCTCCAGCAGATCTACTCCCTGTCCATCACCGTTCAGGAATGAGCAGGATTCCAAGATAGAAAAATTAATCACAAGAGAACAAAACACAATAAAACTAGGCAAAAGTCCTCCTATTGAGGTAGGACAGGGCAACCAAATAGGAGGGAGAGTTATAAGAGCAGGCTAAAGACCCAGAGATACATTGTCACCATTGTTAGGAGCCTCACAAAAAATGCAAAGTTAACAGCCACAGCATATATACAGAAGGCCTGTTACAGACACATATAGGCCCCCAGCTTGCTGCTTCAGTCTCTTTAATCCCCTGCTTAGTTGGTTCAGTGGGGTGTATTATCCTGGTGTCCTTCCTCTCCTTTGATTTCTATAATATTTTCCACCACCACCCTGCCTCTTCCCTGAGCTCCAGGAAGAGACTCTCCAGTTTAGACTCTCTCTCTCAGTATTGTTTGGCTATGGGCCTCTGCACCAGCTCCTGTGAGTGCCAAAGGAAGCCTCTCTGATGACCACTGTACAAAGCACTGGACTAAAAGTATCTTAGAATAACATTAGGAATTATTTTATTGATTTTTTTTTCTTTCTGGACAGTCTTATTTCATTCCATCCCAGGTTGCTGGGGTATCCTGTATCTGGTTTCTGGTCATCTAGACAGTGTCAGCATGAGCTCGCTCTTACATAGTGGGCTTCAAACCAGACATTGGTTGGCCACTCCCAGAAGTTCTCTGCCACCTAGTTCTCTGCCATCTGTCCTATCTTGCAGGCAGGACAGTTTGTGAGTCAAAGGTTTTGTGGCAAGGGTGATGTCCAGGTTTCTTCTTCTGTAGGATAACTTCCTTTCCCTGAAAATAACATGATGTCATTTTTTAACAGTAATACTCCATTGTGTAAACATACCACAATTTTGATATTCATTTTTCAGTTGAAGGCCCACTAGTTTGATTTCGGTTTCTGGCTATTATGAAAAAAAAAACCTCAGTGAACAATGTTGAGCAAGAATCCTTGTGGTAAAAAGTCTCCATCCTACCTTGACTAAATGCCATTTGGATACATGTCCATGAGTGGTTTTGCTGGATCTTGAGGTAGATTGATTCCCAATTTTCTGAGGAATCACTATATTGATTTTCACAGTGGTTGAACTAGTTTGTACTCCCATCTGGAAATGAAAGACTGTTCACCTTATTCCACATCCTAATACAGTCTAAGCTGCTACTTGTGTTATTGATATTATCCATTCTGACAGGTGTAAGATAGACTCTTAATGTAGTTTCAAGTTTTAATTTGTATTTTCCTGATGGCTAAAGATGTTGAACATTTCTTCAGATAGTTCTCTTTAGGTGTTTCAGCTTTCTCTGTTGAGAATTCTATGTTTAGATCTGTGATCTGTTTTATTTTTTTAATCGGATTATTTGTTTGGGCTTTTCTTTTTCATTTCTTTCTCTTTTTTTCCCTTTTTACTTGTCTGCTCTATTGGTGTGTTCTTGGAGAGTATTTGCTGGTGTTGGAGCCTAGGCGATAATAAGATGTGTGTGTAGGGGTGGTGGTGGTGTCTATAAGACCCACAGAATGTGTAAAGAGGAGAGAGAGGCTGCAGCTGCTGTTCTGTGCCAATGCTAGGGATAACCCTGTGGATTAGGTCTAGGGGAACAGACGAAGTGGAGAGATTCCACAGGCTGGTTTTCTGGAAGGTTTGTCTTATGTATAACTAATGTTTTAAATGGGTGCCAGGGAATGTAAATTTGTGTCCCAATGTTGAGCAGAAAGTACTATAAATACTGAGGCATTTACCCAACTTCTAGAGCATTTGTTCAAAAATTTTCAGTAATTTTAAATTGAAAATTAAAACCTTCTCTAACATATTTGTTCTCATCTGCAATCTTCTTATACATAAAACATCAATGTACAGCTTCATATATTTTGTTACACATTAACTACTATGATAGGTGGTTGCTGCGTCTACTTCTTCCTTGGGGTAGCCATGCCAGTTCCACATTGAGCTGGACTGGAAGCAGGGAAGGTTAGTCAGACAAGAATGAGTGCAATGCAGGATCTTGGTCAGCAATGAATATATGAGGCAAAATCAGGCCTGGAAACAGCTTCAGAGAACTGGCTCATTTATTAGTGGGAATGGAGGTTATTTAGACCTCTGGAGAGATGTCCAGGTTCTCTAGGATGAGTTGTGTATGGCCATGAACCAATAGCCAGGACTGGAATGTGGGAAGATTCTTCATCTACATACTCAGGAACTGTAGGGTTGGTGGGGTGGACTTCATAATGTCAAAAAGGGGTGAAATCTGATAGGTGTCAGGATAAAAAAAATCTTACTATGGTTGATAACTGGGCAGCTGACATTATAGTGCCATTTTTGGAGTGGGGAGGGGGCCAACTCCCAGCATCCTCATCTGAGGTGGCTGGGTGAAGCTCTCTGAAACCTTTCTTCATAATCCCTAGCCATTATGATCCCACAGGTAGTATGAAGCACTTTGGGAACATTCCATTCAGTCAGCAACCCTCTACATGTGTAGAGAGCCAAGATGAATGAATTATAACTTCTATACTTGTTTTCATAGCAACTATCCCTCCCTTTCACTTTCATTTTCTTCCGTTGTGGCTTGAATTGATGTTTCTGAACACGTAAACATGTCACATGTTTTATCGTGTCTCCTGTCTTTGTTACTAGAGGTTGAAGCTGGCTCTAGCCTTTAGATGTTCGATGCTTGCTCTTTCTCTTTTATGGGTTCTCTCTCTCTCTCTCTCTCTCTCTCTCTCTCTCTCTCTCTCTCTCTCTCTCTCTGGATCCAGTATATTTCTTTTCAAGCCACTGAAACAGAATATTTTTAATTTGCATTTCTTTTGTTATTGAATATTTTTTATTTACATTTCACATGTTATCCCCTTTTCCTCATCCAACCACCCACCCCTTCCTGCCTTCCCTCCTCCTCGCCCTGACATTCCCCTACACTGGGGGTCCAGCCTTGCCAGGACCAAGGGCCTCTCCTCCCATTGGTGCCCAACAAGGCCATCCTCTGCTACATATGCAGCTAGAGCCATAGGTCTGTCCAGATGGTGGTTTAGTCCCTGGTAGCTCTGGTTGGTTGGTATTGTTGATCTTATGGGGTTGCAGGCCCCTTCAGCTCCTTCAATCCTTTCTCGCACTCTTCCAATGGGGACCTCATTCTCAGTTTAATGGTTGACTGTGAGCATTTGCCTCTATATTTGTCAAGCTCTGACAGAGCCTCTCAGAAGATAGCTATATCAAGCTCTTTTCAGCTTTCACTTCTTGGAATCAGCAATATTGTCTGGGTTTGGTGGCTGTATGTTTATGGTCTGGATGGCCAGGTGGGGCAGGCTCTGAATGGCCATTCCTTCAGTCTCTGCTCCAAACTTTGTATCCATATCTCTTGCTAAAATAGTTTTCTTCTCCCTTCTAAGAATGACTGAAGTATCTACACTTGGGTCGTTCTTCTTCTTGAGCTTCATGTGTTTTGTGGATTGTATCTTGGTTAATCTGAGCTTTTGGGCTAATATCCACTTATCGGTAAGTGCATACCATATGTGGTTTTTTGTGATTGCTTTACCTCACTCAGGATGATATTTTTTAGTTTCATCTATTTGCCTATGAATTTCATGAACTATCTTTTAATTAGAAGGTTTTGTGTCATATCTTTATTCTATTTTGCTATAGACAATGAATTGGGGCTTCATTAAATACAGCATATCGATAATGATCACAGAGTTAGTCTATTATGTCATTGGATATCACAACCCATAGTAAGTTTGAACAAACAAAAATCCATCACATTTTAATGACAGCCTCTTATTTACCATTGTCTTATTTCTTCCCAGAACTTATGTCACTAGTTAATATAGTAGTCAAGGGATATTGCAGGCAGGGGAGAAATTATGTGTAGTGGTAGGGGACAATATCAAAACAGATCTCTAAATATGGCCACTACATAAGTACAACAGATGCAAATTGCTAGTCATGAGACTGGGACAGGGAATCATCCTTAATCGATTTAGGGTCTTCATCATAGAGAACCTACAGAACTTGAAAAGAAGGCTACTTTTAAGATGACCCTTAGCATAGTACTCGATGCTATGGGTAATTGGTATTTAAACATCTGCTAGGAACATGTTTTTGTTTCCTATAAGTTGTATAACAGGCAGAACAGACTAAGACTTTGGTTTTGAAGATGAACAGCTTTGTTGAAAGATTATTAATTGATGTTTTGCTTCTATTCTTTCAAACACAACGGGGTTGATAATTGAATTAATATAAGAGTGTTGTAACATATAAATAATAAAAGTCATGCACTCACAAAGATGCCAACTACCCTGAAAGCTGTTTGATGTTGTTAATTACAGCAAAGGCCAAGAAAAGCCATTGACAAGAAGTTCCAGACACCGGGGATATGCATAGCATACAACCATACCTTCAATGAGCCTATGTATGTACACACACACACACACACACACACACACACACACACACACACACGTGATTGGTTTCAGTAACTCTGCTATGATCTTCCTAGGTTGGGAGATACAATTTGTGTCTTAGTTGTCATGTAAAACTGCTCCTTGATTTTAAGGGCAACTTAAAGAAGGAAATAGGGATATTGTTGAAGTCACAGATGTTGTCATCGTCATTATCATCTTCTCCTCTTCCTTCTTTCTTCTTCTTAAATAAATAAACATAATATCAGGAATGGAAAGTAAAGTGTGGTAATTAACGACTGTATATCATGAAATAAAAATGTCTTCCCTTTGAAAGTGCCTTATATAGCAGCTAGTGTAGCAATGTGATGAACTCTCAGGTTTCCTTGAAACTGTCCCTGTCATGCAGAGCAATGTATGAAGAGAAATTTCATTGCCACCAAAAGAAAGTCATCACTGTCTTGGACACTATTAATTGTCAGTATAAAAAGAAAACTTTCCCTTCTCTTTGTCTGCATCCCCTCACATGCTGTCTCAGGGACAGCACGCAAACTAATTAACCTCCAAGGGCCTTGGAATCTCTTCTTTCTCTGGAAGCAAGATAAGTGTGTCAACCTTGCAAATGTGTTATATGCATTCAGTGCAAAGGAACCCATAGAGCACTAACCAAGGAAGGTTCTCTGAACAGAAACTTCTACAACATGAAGGGCTCTAAGGCATACAGAGATGAAATGATCTAGCATTGCTAGTTTCTTAAAAATGGTTCAATTCCATGAAGCGACATTTTAATATAGGGGACAAATTTCTGAAAAAAAAAACAAAAAAACAATTCTTACCTCAAAATTTCTCCTAGCTACTTCTGAGAGTGTCTTTGGCATCTCTGGATTGTGGTTTCTAAGCTTGTTTGTTTATTTTTCCCCATTCCTCCTTGATATATTTTCCCCATCTAGGTTTTCAAGTGTTTGCATGCCTCCTGTTTCGTTAGTATTCTTTATTTTTTGGTCTTCGTTTTTTTACTTTACAGATTTTCTTCTTTCTCATCAGGTATCTTTTCCTTCCTCCTTTGTGTTCTTTCCTAGTGACAGGTTCCTTTCAATTCATCTTCTCTGTTTGCCTCTCCTGAGAAAAGCTAGTGACAAACTCACGTCCCCCTACCCCTCCTCTATTTAGCAGTCCAGGATTCATTATATCCTAGATATCATTTTCAAATTGTCATGTAAATAAATTCACAGGGCTTGGGAAAATAGGAAAAATGAAAACACCTGTGAAATAATGATTACTTTTTGCCTTACCTCATGCCCACTTTGTGTTAGATTTATCCAAATACTCTTGCCAGAAGCTGATATAGCTATTGCTCTAACTGTGAAATTAATTATCAACTAGGAGGGTTAAGGACTTAAAGTGTGAAAATTGTTGGTTGATAAAGGCCAGGGCTCCATTACATCTTAAAAGCAAAGTAGACAATGTGGAGGAGTCTTCGAACTTGTTTTGTGTTCATTAGTTTGTTAACCAATGGTCTTAGGAGGTTTCCCAGGGAGAAGAGGGAGTCAAAGGACAAAAATAACAAAAAAATAAAAATGACATAGGCAACTTAGAGTAAATCTTATTGGGGTATTTCTAAGCAGGTACTTGAGCATAAACTATCAGGTTACCAGGGTTACAGAAGATGGAGCCAAGGACTCATTGGAACAGTGGTACCTATTTGGAGAGTTGTCCTTTTTTCCAGTTATCTAGCACTGGTAGTGTTTTGGGTTCAGTGCTCTGCCAATAAAGCTCTAATGTGTGTGGGCAGCTTAAGAGACCCATGTTTCCTAGCTAACTCTCTAGCAGAGGGACCAATATACATGAAATATTTGAAAAAGAGGACAAGTCAGAGACTTCTCTATAAAGGATAAACATGTGCTCTGTCGTAGGTTTATTATTGTTAGAAAAATGCATTACAGGGATATTGTACATTCATGTTTCTTGCAATACTTTTTAGACAGGTAAAGAATGCTTCCAGTCCAGGAATCGAACAATGAAGGACTGGGTAAGCATAATACCTGTGCACGCACAGAAGCTTTCTTTCAAGTCATGAAGAATGAAGTGTGCAAGAAAAATATTGAGAACTGGGAGATAACATAGTAAATGAATTAAACCATCCTCAAACTGACAAATATTATATTTTTCCTCATTTTTGGCTCCCAGATTTCCATATAGATACTTAAAATTGTGTGTGTGTGTGTGTGTGTGAGTATGTGTGTGTATGTGTGTGTGTGTATATAACATCAAGGAAGAATGCAACTGCCTACGGTAACCAAGAGGATAATGGGAAAGGGCGACACTGTAGAATTTTTTGGATGGGAATGTGTTCAGTACACAATATATACTTTGCAATAATTTAATGTAACATGGTACCATATAAAATGAATATATAGAACAAAATTCTGAAAATTAACATGATAGCAAGTGGCTTGTGTTGGTATTATTTATGGCACTCTTTTTTCCTTGTGGGAGAATATTTTGTTCTAGCAAACAGCTAACAAGTGTCAAAAAAATAAAAGTAACATCATAAGAGGGAAATAAACCTTTCTTCATAAAATTGCCCAAAACTCTAGTTGCACTTCTGCACATGCTAGCTTTGGCCCTGGACTGAACGCTTCATGATTGAATACATTATCTTTCACTTGAGCAGTCTCAGCTGGCTTCAGATAATTGCTACCAAAATAGTATTGTAAAAATATCAGTAGGAATCATCTTGATTTCAAGGTAGGCTCTTTATTACTTTGTGTATGATAATATTACAATAAATGTTGATAGCAGAGATGCATATAAGTGAGACATAAACTTCTACTTCAGTGGCTTGTTCATATCTTCTAGAAAAGGTGATCTTCAATATCCACATAATATCTTTTTTCTTTTTTTTTTCTTTTTTTCAGAGCTGGGGACGAACCCAGGGCCTTGTGCTGGCTAGGCAAGCGCTCTCCCACTGAGCTAAATCCCCAACCCCTCCACATAATATCTTATTGTGAGTGAAAATGCTTAGAAAACAAGGAAAAGCAAATAAAGTATCAAATGGGCTCAAGATTTTAGCAAGCAGAAGCTAGGAAGTAAAACCACACCCAAGGTGCTTTGCTAGCAAGTACCCAGCAGCTTCAAAGGAACTCAAGGACCTCTTCAATGGAAAACAACATTTTAAAAATTTCATTTATTAACCATTTTGTTTACATTTCAAATGTTATCTCCCTTGCCAGTCTTCCTTCCAAGAACCATGGAGCCTATCCCATAATCCTTTGCTCCACTATCCACCCACTCACTTCTCCCTCATGCTTATAGCGTCACTCTTCTCTGAGACACCAAGTCTCCACAAGACCAAGCTCCTCCCCTCCCAGTGATGCTAGATGATGCTAGTCGTCTGCTACATGTGTAGCAGGATCCATGGATGTGCCCATGTATACTCTTCGGTTGGTAGTTTAGTCCCTTTCAGGCAAATTAGAACAGTGAGTATCTGAGACATCCATTACAATGATTTAGATTAAAGACTTTGACAGATACACGGGAAAAGATATTTTCTGAGTATTCACAGGTTTCTTTTTTAATTGGTTATTTTATTTATTTACATTTCAAATGGTATACCCCTTCCCAGTTTCCCTTCTTCAAACTCCCTGTCCCATCCCCTGTGTGTACTCTTTGGGTAGTCACTTAGTCCCTGAGAACTCTGGTTGGTTGATATTGTTGCCACCCTATAGGGTGGCAATGCCTGTCAGCTCCTTCATTCCTTTTCTAACTCCTCCAGTTGGGTCACTGTGCCCAGTCTTATGGTTGGCTGAAAGCATCCTCATTTGTATGGTCAGGCTCTGGCAGAGCCTCTCAGGAGACAGCTATACCAGGCTCCGTTGGGGGTAATTAGTAAAAATGCCCACAAACGCTAACTAGCCGGCATCCTAGAGCCATATGGTATTAGTGGAGTATATTTACCTCAATCGGCAAAGCGTCTGACATGCTAAGCTCCCAAACTTCATCCCACGCTACAGCCTGAGCCTGGCAGCAGCCATCCTCTTGTAACTCTCTTGTTGTAGGCTCTGCTCATGTTCCTGGCATCCGCCCACTGTGGTTATAGTCACAACTCGCAGCAACCCGTTAAAATCAAAACTCAATAAGCTTGTAATTTAGCAATCAGATTTATATGTTAACTTCTCAATCCACAAAACATCTACACAGTAAACTCACAACCAATTGATAGTGTTATAAACTGCCCACCTACATAAGATAAATTGACCTAGAAAAAACTCCATTGCTTATGAAATATTCATCACTACCTATGGCCATTTAAGGCTACACAGATCTGAGTCATTCTTCTCTGCCTACATCTTGGTTCTCCTTCTCTTTCTCCTCTCTCTTCGTTTACCAAAACTCTGTCCCTGCCCCACTTTCTCACTGTCTAATCATAGGCCCTGCCTTATCCTATGGCAGCCCTCGCCTTCCTGAAGACAACGAACCACAAGGTCGGCAAGCACTTCTTGGCATCGGCAATAGTGTCAGGGTTTGCTGTCTGTATATGGGAAGGATCCCTAGGTGGGGCAGTCTCTGAATGGCCTTTCCTTCTGTCTCTGTGCCACTCTTTGTCCCCGTATTTCCTTTAGACAGGAGCAATTCTGGGTTAATATTGTTGAGATGCGTGGGTGGCCCCATCCCTCAACCAGGGGCTGTGCCTAAACTCTGCTCTCTACAGGTTTTCTCTCCCCCTTTTTTGGGTATTTCAGCTAATATTATCACTGTTGGGTCCTGAGAGCCTCTTGCTTTCCTGGCATCAGCGACTTGCTGGTGGATACCCGCAGTTCCCCATCCCCCTCTGCTCCACCTTTCCATTCAATTTCTTGGCCCTCTGTACATTTCCCCATCTCAAAAAACTGTTTTTTCAGATGTCTCAGAAAAATGTTTTACTATTCCAGAGAAGCAAAATTTCTACCTGAGACACTTGCAATTTAATTTTAATTTACATTTAATTAATTAATTAATTAATTAATTAATTATGTTCTGTGTGTATGTGTGTGTGTGTGTGTGTGTGTGTGTGTGTGTGTGTGTGCCCGTATGCATGCCACAACTCACATGTGGAAGTTAGAGGACAACTCCTGGAAATATATATATATATATATATATATATATATATATATATATATATATCAACTTTTGCACATCTGAGTTCTGGAGAGAAAACCTTGTTTGTCTGGATCGACAGCAAGCCCTAACTGCGTGGCTACCAGAACCTAACTACTAATATGCATAGTTCCTTATCCACAAAAATGTATAACGTGGATTTACAGATTTGCATTTTTATTTCTCCTGGTCTCTATGATACTCTTTATTCCTACTGTTTTTCAGAGCCAGCACTATACCATGTAATAAACAAAACTTGGCCAACCAATCCGGTCTAAATGAAACCACACACCTGTATTAAAGATTCTGATTATTGCATAATATCTAATTATCTTTAAAACCTGATATGTCATGACGGTTTTTGTTCTCATTCAGTTAATCCACATTTCTGCAATGCATAACTGAAAATTCTCTAGTCAGGAAACAATAATTCAAGAATGCTGGGACAGTTCTGCAATTTACTCTCTTGGGTAAAAGCCATCCTTGGCTGTACAGTGTCTTCGAGGGCAGCCTAAGTGAAGAACCTGACACAGGAAAATAATAATAATACAATTGAAATGAATTTCCTAAATAATATCAACAAGCTTTCATAAAGCCACTGATTTGGCTCCATTTTCATTAATTTACTTATTAAATATTCAATCTATTTTAAAAATGATTACAAGTATTTTGGCTGAGAAAAGAATAGAGATATGACTACTTATTAAATTAGGCTCATATTACAATGGGTTAAGTCTGTACAAAAAGTAAATAAAATAGGAGTTTTTAATAGTTATTAAAATATGTGTTGTGGGTTGGAAATTTGACTCAGCAGCTAAGAGCCTTGTTGCTCTTTTACAGAGCCCAGATTGGATTATCAGAACTCACATGGTGGCTCACAACTGTCTGAAACTCCAGTACAGAGGGATCTGGTACCCTCTTCTGATCTCCATAGTTAATGGACATGAACATGACTTACAGACATGCATGGAAACACCAATACACATAAAATAACAACTAAATGTCATTGTAAAATGTCTTTCGTATGTTATGATTAGAAAAATAGGCTAAAAATTGCATACAAAATGAAAGAGACCCTTGGGTACAGTTATTTAAATGGTCACATAAATGATGAGAAGGTAGCAGCTACTTCTACTGTTCTGGGGAGTGTATACAGGTCCTCTGGAAGAATAGCAAGCATCCTTTACCAGCGACCCATATCTCCAACTGGAGAATCATTCGTACATTTTTCCAGTCTTCTCCATGGTTCCTTTCATATCAACTCTAAGTGTAACAATGCAAGACTTATCTAAATAGACTAATCCCATCGATTGTTACTCATTTTAGAGATTCACAAGGTATTACAAATTTTTTGGGTACAATTTTATAAGTAATTGTTCAACCAAATTACATTTCTTTTTGAAAAAACAACAGCTTTATTTCTTTTTTTCCTTTTTTTCTTTTTTTTTTATTAACTTGAGTATTTCTTATATACATTTCGAGTGTTATTCCCCTTCCCGGTTTCCGGGCAAACATCCCCTTCCCCCCTCCCCTTCTTTATGGGTGTTCCCCTCCCCACCTTCCCCCCATTGCCACCCTCCCCCAACAGTCTAGTTCACTGGGGGTTCAGTCTTAGCAGGACCCAGGGCTTCCCCTTCCACTGGTGCTCTTACTAGGATATTCATTGCTACCTATGAGGTCAGAGTCCACGGTCAGTCCATGTATAGTCCTTAGGTAGTGGCTTAGTCCCTGGAAGCTCTGGTTGCTTGGCATTGTTGTACTTTTGGGGTCTCGAGCACCTTCAAGCTCTTCCAGTTCTTTCTCTTATTCCTTCAACGGGGGTCCTATTCTCAGTTCAGTGGTTTGCTGCTGGCATTCGCCTCTGTATTTGCTGTATTCTGGCTGTGTCTCTCATGAGCGATCTACATGATGCTCCTGTCACTCTGCACTTCTTTGCTTCATCCGTCTTGTCTATATGGGTGGCTGTATATGTATGGGCCACATGTGAGGCAGGCTCTGAATGGGTGTTCCTTCAGTCTCTGTTTTAATCTTTGCCTCTCTCTTCCCTGCCAAAAGTATTTTTGTTCCTTTTTTTTTTTTTTGATTTTTTTTTTTTATTAACTTGAGTATTTCTTATATACATTTCGAGTGTTATTCCCTTTCCCGGTTTCCGGGCAAACATCCCCCTCCCCCTCCCCTTCCTTATGGGTGTTCCCCTCCCAACCCTCCCCCCATTGCCGCCCTCCCCCCATAGACTAGTTCACTGGGGGTTCAGTCTTAGCAGGACCCAGGGCTTCCCCTTCCACTGGTGCTCTTACTAGGATATTCATTGCTACCTATGGGGTCAGAGTCCAGGGTCAGTCCATGTATAGTCTTTAGGTAGTGGCTTAGTCCCTGGAAGCTCTGGTTGCTTGGCATTGTTGTACTTTTGGGGTCTCGAGCCCCTTCAAGCTCTTCCAGTTCTTTCTCTGATTCCTTCAATAGGGGACCTATTCTCAGTTCAGTGGTTTGCTGCTGGCATTCGCCTCTATATTTGCTGTATTCTGGCTGTGTCTCTCAGGAGCGATCTACATCCGGCTCCTGTCGGTCTGCACTTCTTTGCTTCATCAATCTTGTCTAATTGGGTGGCTGTATATGTATGGGCCACATGTGGGGCAGGCTCTGAATGGGTGTTCCTTCAGTCTCTGTTTTAATCTTTGCCTCTCCCTTCCCTGCCAAGAGTATTCTTTTTCCTCATTTAAAGAAGGAGTGAAGCATTCACATTTTGATCATCCGTCTTGAGTTTCGTTTGTTCTAGGGATCTAGGGTAATTCAAGCATTTGGGCTAATAGCCACTTATCAATGAGTGCATACCATGTATGTCTTTCTGTGATTGGGTTAGCTCACTCAGGATGATATTTTCCAGTTCCAACCATTTGCCTATGAATTTCATATAGTCATTGTTTTGGATAGCTGAGTAATATTCCATTGTGTAGATGTACCACATTTTCTGTATCCATTCCTCTGTTGAAGGGCATCTGGGTTCTTTCCAGCTTCTGGCTATTATAAATAAGGCTGGGATGAACATATGGAGCACGTGTCTCTTTTATATGTTGGGGCATCTTTTGGGTATATGCCCAAGAGAGGTATAGCTGGATCCTCAGGCAGTTCAATGTCCAATTTGCTGAGGAACCTCCAGACTGATTTCCAGAATGGTTGTACCAGTCTGCAATCCCACCAACAATGGAGGAGTGTTCCTCTTTCTCCACATCCTCGCCAGCATTTGCTGTCACCTGAGTTTTTGATCTTAGCCATTCTCACTGGTGTGAGGTGAAATCTCAGGGTTGTTTTGATTTGCATTTCCCTTATGAGTAAAGATGTTGAACATTTCTTTAGGTGTTTCTCAGCCATTCGGCATTCCTCAGCTGTGAGTTCTTTGTTTAGCTCTGAACCCCATTTTTTAATAGGGTTATTTGTCTCCCTGTGGTCTAACTCCTTGAGTTCTTTGTATATTTTGGATATAAGGCCTCTATCTGTTGTAGGATTGGTGAAGATCTTTTCCCAATCCGTTGGTTGCCGTTTTGTCCTAACCACAGTGTTCTTTACCTTACAGAAGCTTTGCACTTTTATGAGATCCCATTTGTCGATTCTTGATCTTAGAGCATAAGCCATTGGTGTTTTGTTCAGGACATTTTTTTCCAGTGCCCATGTGTTCCAGATGCTTCCCTAGTTTTTCTTCTATTAGTTTGAGTGTGTCTGGCTTGATGTGGAGGTCCTTGATCCACTTGGACTTAAGCTTTGTACAGGGTGATAAGCTTGGATCGATCTGCATTCTTCTACATGTTGTCCTCCAGTTGAACCAGCACCATTTGCTGAAAATGCTATCTTTTTTCCATTGGATGGTTTTGGCTCCTTTGTCAAAAATCAAGTGACCATAGGTGTGTGGGTTCATTTCTGGGTCTTCAATTCTATTCCATTGGTCTATCTGTCTGTCTCTGTACCAATAAAATGCAGTTTTTATCACTATTGCTCTGTAATACTGCTTGAGTTCAGGGATAGTGATTCCCCCTGAAGTCCTTTTATTGTTGAGGATAGTTTTACCTATCCTGGGTTTTTTGTTATTCCAGATGAATTTGCAAATTGTTCTTTCTAACTCTTTGACGAATTGGATTGGTATTTTGATGGGGATTGCATTGAATCTGTAGATCACTTTTGGAAAAATGGCCATTTTTACTATATTAATCCTGCCAATCCATGAGCATGGGAGATCTTTCCATCTTCTGAGGTCTTCTTCAATTTCTTTCTTCAGTGTCTTGAAGTTCTTATTGTACAAATATTTTAATTGCTTGGTTAAAATCACACCGAGGTACTTTATATTATTTGGGTCTATTATGAAGGGTGTCGTTTCCCTAATTTCTTTCTCAGCTTGTTTCTCTTTTGTGTAGAGGAAGGCTACTGATTTATTTGAGTTAATTTTATACCCAGCCACTTTACTGAAGTTGTTTATCAGCTTTAGTAGTTCTCTGGTGGAACTTTTGGGATCACTTAAATATACTATCATATCCTCTGCAAATAGTGATATTTTGACTTCTTCTTTTCTGATCTGTATCCCCTTGACCTCCTTTTGTTTTCTGATTGCTCTGGCTAGAACTTCAAGTACTATATTGAATAAGTAGGGAGAGAGTGGCAGCCTTGTCTAGTCCCTGATTTTAGTGGGATTGCTTCAAGTTTCTCTCCATTTAGTTTAATGTTAGCAACTGGTTTGCTGTATATGGCTTTTACCATGTTTAGGTATGGGCCTTGAATTCCTATTCTTTCCAGGACTTTTATCATGAAGGGGTGTTGAATTTTGTCAAATGCTTTCTCAGCATCTAATGAAATGATCATGCGGTTTTGTTCTTTCAGTTTGTTTATATAATGGATCACGTTGATGGTTTTCCGTATATTAAACCATCCCTGCATGCCTGGGATGAAGCCTACTTGATCATGGTGGATGATTGTTTTGATGTACTCTTGGATTCGGTTTGCCAGAATTTTATTGAGTATTTTTGCGTCGATATTCATAAGGGAAATTGGTCTGAAGTTCTCTTTCTTTGTTGGGTCTTTGTGTGGTTTAGGTATAAGAGTAATTGTGGCTTCATAGAAGGAATTCGGTAGTGCTCCATCTGTTTCAATTTTGTGGAATAGTTTGGATAGTATTGGTATGAGGTCTTCTATGAAGGTCTGACAGAATTCTGCACTAAACCCATCTGGACCTGGGCTCTTTTTGTTTGGGAGACCTTTAATGACTGCTTCTATTTCCTTAGGAGTTATGGGGTTGTTTAACTGGTTTATCTGTTCCTGATTTAACTTCGGTACCTGGTATCTGTCTAGGAAATTGTCCATTTCCTGAAGATTTTCAAGTTTTGTTGAATATAGGTTTTTATAGTAAGATCTGATGATTTTTTGAATTTCCTCTGAATCTGTTGTTATGTCTCCCTTTTCATTTCTGATTTTGTTAATTTGGACGCACTCTCTGTGTCCTCTCGTTAGTCTGGCTAAGGGTTTATCTATCTTGTTGATTTTCTCAGAGAACCAACTTTTGGTTCTGTTGATTCTTTCTATGGTCCTTTTTGTTTCTACCTGGTTGATTTCAGCTCTGAGTTTGATTATTTCCTGCCTTCTACTCCTCCTGGGTGTATTTGCTTCTTTTTCTTCCAGAGCTTTTAGGTGTGCTGTCAAGCTGCTGACATATGCTCTTTCCTGTTTCTTTCTGCAGGCACTCAGCGCTATGAGTTTTCCTCTTAGCACAGCTTTCATTGTGTCCCATAAGTTTGGGTATGTTGTACCTTCATTTTCATTAAATTCTAAAAAGTTTTTAATTTCTTTCTTTATTTCTTCCTTGACCAGGTTATCATTGAGTAGAGTATTGTTCAATTTCCAATTATATGTTGGCATTCTTCCTTGATTGTTATTGAAGACCAGTTTTAGGCCGTGGTGGTCCGATAGCACGCATGGGATTATTTCTATCATTCTGTACCTGTTGAGGCCCGTTTTTTGACCAATTATATGGTCAATTTTGGAGAAAGTACCATGAGGAGCTGAGAAGAAGGTATATCCTTTTGCTTTAGGATAGAATGTTCTATAAATATCTGTTAAGTCCATTTGGCTCATGACTTCTCTTATTCTGTCTACGTCTCTGTTTAATTTCTGTTTCCATGATCTGTCCATTGATGAGAGTGGGGTGTTGAAATCTCCTACTATTATTGTGTGAGTTGCAATGTGTGTTTTGAGCTTTAGTAAGGTTTCTTTTACGTATGTAGGTGCCCTTGTATTTGGGGCATAGATATTTAGGATTGAGAGTTCATCTTGGTAGATTTTTCCTTTGATGTATATGAAGTGTCTTTCCTTATCTTTTTTGATGACTTTTAGTTGAAAATTGATTTTATTTGATATTAGAATGGCTACTCCAGCTTGCTTCTTCTGACCATTTGCTTGGAAAGTTGTGTTCCAGCCTTTCACTCTGAGGTAGTGTCTGTCTTTGTCTCTGAGGTGTGTTTCCTGTAGGCAGCAGAATGCAGGGTCCTCATTGCGTATCCAGTTTGTTAATCTATGTCTTTTTATTGGGGAGTTGAGGCCATTGATGTTGAGAGATATTAAGGAATAGTGATTATTGCTTCCTGTTATATTCATATTTGGATGTGAGGTTATGTTTGTGTGCTTTTCTTCTCTTTGTTTTGTTGCCAAGTCGATTAGTTTCTTGCTTCTTCTAGGGTATAGCTTGCTTCCTTATGTTGGGCTTTACCATTTATTTTCCTGTGTAGTGCTGGATTTGTAGAAAGATATTGTGTAAATTTGGTTTTGTCATGGAATATCTTGGATTCTCCATCTATGTTAATTGAGAGTTTTGCAGGATACAGTAACCTGGGCTGGCATTTGTGTTCTCTTAGGGTCTGTATGACATCACTCCAGGATCTTCTGGCCTTCATAGTTTCTGGCGAAAAGTCAGGTGTGATTCTGATATTTCTGCCTTTATATGTTACTTGACCTTTTTCCCTTACTGCTTTTAATATTCTTTCTTTATTTTGTGCGTTTGGTGTTTTGACTATTATGTGACAGGAGGTGTTTCTTTTCTGGTCCATTCAATTTGGAGTTCTGTAGGCTTCTTGTATGCCTATGGGTATCTCTTTTTTTTGGTTAGGGAAGTTTTTTTCTATGATTTTGTTGAAGATATTTACTGGTCCTTTGAGCTGGGAGTCTTCACTCTCTTCTATACCTATTATCCTTAGGTTTGTTCTTCTCATTGAGTCCTGGATTTCCTGTATGTTTTGGACCAGTAGCTTTTTCTGCTTTACATTATCTTTGACAGTTGAGTCAATGATTTCTATGGAATGTTCTGCTCCTGAGATTCTCTCTTCCATCTCTTGTATCCTGTTGGTGGAGCTCGTATCTACAGCTCCTTGTCTCTTCTTTTGTTTTTCTATATCCAGGGTTGTTTCCATGTGTTCTTTCTTGATTGCTTCTATTTCCATTTTTAATTCCTTCAGCTGTTTGATTGTGTTTTCCTGGAATTCTTTCAGGGATTTTTGTGACTCCTCTCTATGGACTTCTACTTGTTTATTTATGTATTCCTGGAATTCTTTCAGGGATTTTTGCGATTCCTCTCTGTAGGCTTCTACTTGTTTATTAATGTTTTCCTGCATTTCTCTAGGGGATTTCTTCACGTCTTTCTTGAAGTCCTCCAGCATCATGATCAAATATGATTTTAAATCTAGGTCTTTCTTTTCTGGTGCGTTTGGATATTCAGTGTTTGGTTTGGTGTGAGAATTGGGCTCCGATGATGCCATGTAGTCTTGGTTTCGTTTGCTTGGGTTCCTGCACTTGCCTCTCGCCATCAGATTATCTCTAGTGTTACTTTGTTCTGCTATTTCTGACAGTGGCTAGACTGTCCTACAAGCCTGTGTGTCAGGAGTGCTGTAGACCAGTTTTCCTGTTTTCTTTCAGCCAGTTATGGGGACAGAGTGTTCTGCTTTCGGGTGTGTAGTTTTTCCTATCTACAGGTCTTCAGCAGTTCCTGTGGGCCTGTGTCTGGAGTTCACCAGGCAGGTCACTTGTAGCAGAAAAGTTGGTCTTACCTGTGGTCCCGAGGTTCAAGTTTGCTCGTGGGGTGTTGCTTATGAGCTCTCCTCGGTGGCAGCAACCAGGAAGATCTGCGCCGCCCTTTCTGGGAGCTTCGTGCACCAGGGTTCCAGATGGAGTTTGGTGTTTTCCTCTGGCATCAGAGATGTGTGCAGAGTGCAGTCTCTTCTGGTTTCCCAGGCGTTTCTGCCTCTCTGAAGGTTTAGCTCTCAACAGCTTTATTTCTTATAAAGTATATCTTTAGATATGTGTGTTTGTGTCTTATATGGATTGTCCACAGAAGTCCGAAAACTTGTTAAGAGGCAATGAGTGGAGTGCTTTCAATGGAGAGGAAATAGAATTAACTGTTTTAAAGAGGAGTTATGGATGAGGTCATGCCAAAGGGTATTGTGGTTCGACCACGCAGTGGAGGAGAAAGAACTGGGTTGGGTAACCAAGGCAGAGGAAATAGAATTCCTCTACATATATGTATAAAATATACATATATAAAATGCATGTATAAAACGTATACATATATAAATTGCTTAAATGGAGCTATTCTGTAATGGGGGCACAATGACACTGCTAGACACCACAGTTTAACAAATTAAAATGGCATGTACAAAGAGTGAGTTTTCTCTTTTGTTGTTGTTGGCCCATAGGGACCCTCAAATTTTATAGATTATTGCCAGTGCTCCTCATTATTCCCCAGAACATTACAGAATGACCCTATTGATGAAGCTAACTATATACTTCCAGCAAAGAACACAGAAATATCAAGCTGGTACCGTCCTGGATGTTTTGGCATCACTGGCTAACGTCACAGTTCTAGAAGGTACTGTGCATGCTAGTAGAGGAGAAAAACATTCATCAATCTTACCCATCTCTGAATGCTGTGAATTACATCCGGCCCGGCAATATATGTCCTCTGACATGGAAGGTTAGGGGAATAACCAACCACTTTCTGATTAAATTCATGTCACACTCCAAAAGATGAAACCCATATCTGGTACTGTTAACAGAACCAAGAAACTGCCTAGATGGGCCATAAGTCCTGGTGGGGAGAGCTTATTTTTATTACTTTGTTGAATAGATATCATATTAAAATAATTTTAGAGCTGGAGAGATGTCAGAGCTTAAGGGCAATACTACTCTTGCTGAGGACCTGAGCTCTGTCCACAGTACTTATATGCAGCAGCCCATGACCTGTAACTCAGGCCCCGAAGGGGGTGTGATGCCTATGCCCTCCCCAGGCACCCATCATCAGCTGCATAATCAAAAATAATGCAAATAAATCTTTAAAAGAAACAACTAATAACATCATTCTATTCATAGGCTAAGTGCACTTCTCATCCCACATCAAAGAAGCTTCTTTATGCAGTCAATGGTGATTGACACGGAGACCATTTACTGGTTGACATGCCTGGAGTCCATAACTGCAGAGTTCTCTACTCTAAATGGGACATCTATATTACACCCCTGCCCTCAAAGCTCAGGGATCATTAGGGGAGATAGAGGTGGGGCTTAAGAGTCAGAGGTGGTGGATGATCACAGGGAACATTATTTTTTGGATATCGCACGGCAGCAGCAAATATGAACTCTCAGCGGTTGCGACACCAGGCTCATGACTGCTACAAGCTGAAGCCTCACATAATCCCAGCATGGAGTGGCGAGGGGGTACAAGCTTAAAGGCTGCTTAACTGCATGAGATGGAGCCTCTAAGAGTGCAGCTGGCTGCAATTTATTTTCAAAGGAAGCACTTCTTGGCACTACTTATGTTTGTTAATATTTATTAATGCTTGGTGATTTCTATATATTATTTAAACATTTCATCTCTTTAAATTACTTAATATGTCTATAACTGTGTTTTGAGCTACACGGTTTGACCAAAGCTAAGAAAATTCTACTGAACTAACATCCCATTTTTCTGAAGACTTCTTCTTAATTTAGATGAATTCAATATTTTGTTACAAAATAATTTATGACTCTTAACTCCATTTAGAATTGTGCCTTTAATCAATATGAAATGATGTTTTCTGTCCCATATAATGCTGTTTGGCTTTGATTTTCATTCAGTCTGAAATAAGTAATATCTCAGAATTACTTGGCAATGATTTTAATATTTTATAGTGCATTTATTTACACAGTATGCGCTTAGATTGGAAGAATGTATAATCAGAAAATGTTTATTGCAATTGAATGTTCATAAACAATTTTCATCTATTGTCAGGATTAAAAGATATTTTTATAAATGAGTAAAATTTCTAACATATATATATTTACAGTTTTCACAGTAGGTAAATATTCATCTCTAATACATTTAACTAAAAAAAGAGTTAAAATTGAGAAACAAATGTATTTGTGAATTTGTCTCAATTTACTGAGTTTTATATTTCTGTATTAATTAGAACAGGACAGATTATTCTGCAGTTATAAATGGGTGAAGGGGAAGGAAGAAACAAAAGATGAAACCTGTTATATTGCACAATAATGGGTTTCTCTGCCATTGTAGCTCATTCTGATTCTACGGTTTTCATTTTCCTGTTGCAAATGATTCAGAAATCCAGACTGATTCTCTTTGTCACGAAGACAAATGGGGATAGAGCTCCTGCACTGCCGCCAACCAGAGAGGACTGGGTCCTTCACACAGCTTTCCTTTTCCTGTCTCTCACATTTTGCTTATTTCTTGGTAAAGCGTCTCAATGTGTGTTGGTCCCGTTAGTCCAATTTGAGCTCTTCCTTGTTCTTTTCATTGTCTCCACTCACACATCAGTTCTGTTACTGCGTCTTTCAGCTCCCTTTGCATTTTTTTCTCATCTGAGACACAGCTGAAACAGCTGCCTTCCCTTCTCATAATGGAACTGTCATTCTGGAGACAAAGCGCTAAAGAGAGAAAGTGTTTCATAGAGGCTGAGGTATTTTGAATTCTTTGGAAAAGGCTAAGAATTTCCTTAAGTTTTTTATCACAACTTCCACTGTAATTTCTGCTGAATGATGGTACATCATTTCAGCTGAATGTTTGGGTCTTGATGAAGACATACTATTATTCTCATTCTCAAACCGACAGGGATTTTTTTTTCTACCTACTTGTTCTTCATGAATGGAGGAGTGCTGTGTCTTTGCCTACAATCATGCTGATAAAAAGTTGCCTCTGATTCTCTCAGATGCACTGTTGTCTGGTCTAACTTCCTCACCACAGATCCAGCCGCCTCACTTCCCTGTGATGGCTTCTGTCACACTCCTGACCCTTACCCTCTTTTCCTGGCTTTCTTACATGCCAAGGCAGTTACAATTTGCAACTGTGACACAGTTAGTTGTCTCCAAGAGTTTATTTTAAAAAAGATGGTCTGAGACAAAAGACCAGTGCCTCATCCCCTGAGTTTTATTTCTAAAAAGGTACTTACCTATTTGAAAACATGGTTATCAAATCAAAATCAAAACTTACATTTTTTTTTGTGCTGTGGTTGGAACACATCTCTGTAGTTCTTTGTGTTTAAGTTTACTGTTGGCGGTATTGTAAGGAGAAGTTATGGGTCTATTAGAAAGTGGAACTTTGATGGAAGATGTACATCAATTGGGTCCAAGGAATGGCTTTGAGGGTTTCTAGCCTGGCCTTATATTGTATTGTCTCTTTTGGTGGCTACAGTTAGATGAAATGCGGTCGGACAGCTCGCTGCACATTCTTCCCTGTCTACCGTTGCTCTTCTCATACCTCCCTTACTCTGATGATGGCCCCCATCCCTCTGGACCTATAAACCATAATAAAACCTTTCTCTCAGCATTGATTACTTTTTTTCTACCGTGATAAAGCACTGTGACCAAAAAAATAATGGATGGAAGGGTTTGCTTTGTCTTATGGTTCTGGAGGGATGAGTCCATCATGACAAAGAGGCATGATAACAATTGTCAGAGCAGAGCAGCCAAGAGAAACCATCTTTATTTCCCAAACAACTCTGGGCGCATGTATACACACACACACACACACACACACACACACACACACACAGCAGAAAGATATAATTGAACATATGAAGGCTACAAATGCTCAAGTCTAGTGATTTATCTCCTCTACAAAAGAGGTATCCACTAGAAGCTCCAGAGTCTCCCAAATGCTATCATTGACTGTTCAAGTAAATAAGTTTATGGAAGAAATTTCTCACTCACACTACCACCCTTCCATAAGTTGATTTTTGTCATGGTATTTTATCACACAACTAATAAACTTTCTTTCCCCTCTCCTCATCCTGAACTATTTGGTGTTACTACTTCTCAGTTAAAACACTCAAACATACTTCCATTTTTTTTCAGGCTCTGCTTTTGTCATGGATCATAATTAGAAACCTAGATCGCCAACTTGATTCTTTCCAGACCCATCCTTCAGTTTGTATTGAAGAGTGTTAGGTGGTAAGCAAAACTTTTTCCTTTTTTGCCTGCAGAGAAAACACTAGTGTAGATTTATATGTTTATGCTTAAAATGCTACCTCTTAATGATTTCCTTACTCTCTAAAATATTCAGTTAGGAATATGTCAGAAGGCAACCTCAAACTTAATTCTTACTGAGTTTTGCATGTCTGTGTTTTATTTATTAGTTTTCTACTCCCCAATATGGTAACCATGCATCTTTTCCTCCATCCCGACTTGTTGATTTTGCTGATTTTGACCATTTCATAATTTGCGATAGAAGAAAAGGTGTGATGAAAAGAAAAGTGATGTAGTCCAGGTAAAAATAGTATATTATGGTAAGATCCAGTCATTATATCAAAATGTTTGTTGCAATTTAGATGTGAAATAGCTCCCAAAGGCCTCTATGTTAATAGCATAGTCCAAGTATGGCAATGTTGAGAATTTTGGTCTGATGGAAGTGATTAGACCCTGGTATCTCAAAATTCCAGCATTAGACGGTTCACAGCTTCCTGGCCTAATGAAAACTGGTAGAAATTTTGGAGCTAGAGGAGGCTCAGAGGAAAAAGGTCACATGGACACATCCTTGGAAGTCTATATTTTGGCTTAACCCCTTTTCCTTCCCCCCTCTATTTCTGTTTTCACTAGCTACTAGGTGACCATCTTTTATTTGCCCTCCACACACAGCATGATGTTCTGCCCCACCGCATACCTACAGGATTGAACCAGAATATGCTAGAGAGAAGCTTCATCTTTTCTAAATTAGAATAAATTGTCTCTGTTTAAAGTCGGGTTTCACAGGTATTGTGTAGAGCAATGGATAGCTGACCACTACAAAGAATTTCAGATTGTAGCAGGCCATGTTTCTGGCTTGGGAGAAAAAAACATAGCAGAGTTCATGAGTTTTCATTCTTTTCAGACGAGGGTATTTTCTTCCAGCTATGTGCTAGAGGAAAAAGCACAAACTCAAGTTCTAAATTGAGCTAAAGATTATAAGGTTCTGGTTTGAGAGAATTTTACACCTTCTGCCTAAAGTTTTGATTGTGTTATCAGTTTAATATGTGAGGTGTTTTCACAGGAAATAGGCACACTGAGATATGCAAACTGAGCCTGCCATTTAGAAGCCACACTAAACTTTTAGAACCTGTAGTTATATTCTTCAGTAGTTTCTACCTCATAAAGAAACAATATTATCTTGCATTTTCCAGTTTGCTAAAGAAAATTAACTACATTGTTGACTTTCTGTGGTCTCCTTTGAATGGGAATTGCAATAAAAATGAAATAATGGTAATAATCACAGTTGCCTGAAGGTTTCTCCAGTGTGCATATAGAGCACACAGGCACCCACCCATAAATGCAAACCTATATGATCAGACCTTCTTCAAACAGGCTACTAATTAGCTTCTATAATTAATACCTTAGTAGTGTAGAGAGAGCCAAGTAATTATCGGGTGTATTCCAAAGGTGAGTCACCCTGTTTTAAGTAGCCATCATCCTAGAAATACAATTGTGAAATAACAACTTCTACTGCATGTTTAAAGGGGTCATAAAGCGCTCTAGCAGCTCTCACTACAATTATTCCAAGAAACTTTCTCCGTGTACATCAGCAGAGATATTCATTTTCCCCATTTACTGCGGTGTCAATGAGCAGCTCATTCTGTTCATTGCAGCCATCCATATTCCTTGATGCATGAGATTTAAACCTTTGGACACTTCGTGATTAATGAGTATGGAGACCTTTCTTTTGTAACATTCCATTTTTATGTATCTCTAGTTTCTAACATAGTCAGCCAGCAGAGTCCTTATTCCTTCTAACTAGTATTTCTAGAGCAAGGAAGGCCTGTGAATTAGGGACACTGTGGGTGAGTCCCAGTGTACATGTGTACATATATGGACACATGAGAATTAATAAACACATGTAAAAATATACTAAACACTATAAAAATCTTTAAAGGATTTTAATTAGAATGCCAGTGTGTTATATATTTTTATTCTAATTCTAATAAAAATGCTTCAGTCCTAATTCTTAACTCCATGTTTTAGTAGCTTAACACTCAGAAATATTTATATAGAGAGCTCCTTATCTAATTAAGCGATAGTGAGTAGTCAGCCCTAGCAAAATGCAGGTAACACCAAATGGATTCAGTAACTTGTATTTATACATTGATTTGTTTATATATGAATAAGAACAATGGTTAAAGGTAGGAGGCTGAGAATTTGGGACAGATTACTGGTTAGATGTGGGAGTGGGATGAATGAAGAGATGGAGGAAACAAATGAAGAAATAATAATTTGATTAAATAAGTATTAATTTAAAAATGTAAACACATCTTTAAAATTTATGAGGAATTGGGAAAACATCGAGGATAGATGAAACTCTTTTAGACCCCTGCTTTTGAAAAAAAAAAGTATCTCAATAGAGTCAGGTCCGATTGCTTACATATTGTCTTTGAGCTCAGCATTGTGTTGGTGGACCTATCGTTATGATCAGTCCTTATGAACCATGAGATCCCCAAACTGATTCTCTGGCTCTCTAAGGAAAACGTTTATCAGTGCAAGTGCTAGATCACTGCTTTTGGGGATGTGTTAGTGTATGATTTTTCTAAAATGTTAAAACAACATGTTCATGATTTAATAATCTTCATGAATGTCTTCTTTTATTCCACATGGCTTACATTGACCCCTGATCGGATACTGATATTTTGACTTGTTGCCATGGGGAAGACTATCTTTGTCTAGTGGCTCAGACTTGCTTTAAAATTTCATTTTCAGAGTATGAGGTCTAACTTGGTAATACACAATATATTCACCGTATTACGTTCTCAGGTCACTTCTGTCTCAGATATGCTTCTTCAAATTCAAGACCTCTTTCTTTTCCGAATTCAGTACTGTATCTTTGTTTTGACCTTCAGTATTATGGTCGTAACCCACAAGAGCCTCTGCTCCTTCTTCCTGTTGAACATTTTAATGTTTTCATTAACTCCTGCCATAACAGATACAATAGTAACACACTAACAACAGCACACTTACATAGTATTTGCTGCTTGTCAGGCACCATTTGTACATATCCATGTCACCATCATAGGTACATTATGCATTTATCATCATAACGGCAGTGAGTAACCTAAGTACAGAAGAATCATATAACCTGCACCAGTGTGTTCATTCTATTATGAAACTCTTAACAGATACACTCATGCCTCTAGTCTGTGTTTAAACATTTAACCTAAGACTTCAACTGACCCCTGACCTTTGAATGAGACTCTTTTTTAGTCTTTAAGACCCCCTTACCCTCTAGAGTTCACCTATCGACATTTGAGTACTAATTTCACAACCTGAGTTCTGTGGTTTATGATAGCAAATTAATTGTCCCATGGGTTTTCTTATTACGGACCCATAATGGTATTTCATGACAGGTACTACCCTTTTCATTTCTGTCTTCTGGAAAAAGACTAAGTCTTAAGAGATATGAGTTCTTCCCTAGGACCAAGGGTCGTGAGAGGTTTGAAGGTTCCCATGTAATCCAGATACTTAGAGAACTAATTCTACATCAAGAGCACTGGACTTGGTTTGATTGGCCCCCCTTCTATTGATTATTTGGGAATTTCATCTAACAGTTTTCCCATGTCCAATTCCATTCCACTGTAACTTCCTCTCCCCTCCCAACCAAAAGATCAGGAATAAAATCAGGAGGAAAATTTTAAAAACAAAACCGAAATAGAGTCTATTTTGTGTGGTCTATTACTCACTGGCCCATGGTCAAATTCCTAAGGGTGAGCCCCTCAAGAGAAGGTGAGTCTTCATCCACCTGCAACCTTGCCAGGAGCCATGCCAGAGCACAATACAGTGTGGAGGTCATAAGAGACAGGGCCAGCTCTCCAGTGTTGGTGCTTAGGTAACATCATTCATCCGACTTTCGCCAGTTGAATCCTACTTGCAACTCTCTTTCTGAACTCCGTTTGTTCAAATCAGTAGTCAATGTGTTTCTTGAACTATACCTGAATTGTGTATTCTTCTGTTTAGTTTACCTACTTTTGGTTTCCTTCCTTCTTAACCTGAGAACTGACTTTATAATTTGACCAAGGATAAAACATGAAAAGGAATTAAAGGCGAAGAAAGTCTTGGCAGTTTCACACATATTCCAACCCACTGAGACCTAGTGACTCTTGGTCATAATGAGGAACTCATGACACTAAGAGCTTGTCATTTCCTGGAAAACAGAAATCAAAAGACTACTATCTGCCATGAAATACCATTATAAGTCCTTGATTGGAAAATCCAAGGGAAATGATTAACATATGAAAGTCACACAGCAAATTTTTTTTTTATTAACTTGAGTATTTCTTATTTATATTTCGAGTGTTATTCCCTTTCCTGGTTTCCGGGCAAACATCCCCCTAATCCCTCCCCTTCCACTTCTTTATGGGTGTTCCCCTCCCCATCCTCCCCCAATTGCCACCCTACCCCCAACAATCACGTTCACTGGAGGTTCAGTCTTAGCAGGACCCAGGGCTTCCCCTTCCACTGGTGCTCTTACTAGGATATTCATTGCTACCTATGGGGTCAGAGTCCAGGGTCAGTCCATGTATAGTATTTAGGTAGTGGCTTAGTCCCTGGAAGCTCTGGTTGGTTGGCATTTTTGTTCATATGGGGTCTCGAGTCCCTTCGAACTCTTCCAGTTCTTTCTCTGATTCCTTCAACGGGGGTCCTATTCTCAGTTCAGTGGTTTGCTGCTGGCATTTGCCTCTGTATTTGCTGTATTCTGGCTATGTCTCTCAGGAGCGATCTACATCCGGCTCCTGTCAGCCTGCACTTCTTTGCTTCATCCATCTTGTCTAATTGGATGGCTGTATATGTATGGACCACATGTGGGGCAAGCTCTGAATGAGTGTTACTTCTGTTTCTGTTTTAATCTTTGCCTCTCTCTTCCCTGCCAAGGGTATTCTTGTTCCCCTTTTAAAGAAGGAGTGAAGCATTCACATTTTGATCATCCGTCTTGAGTTTCATTTGTTCTTGGCATCTAGGGTAATTCAAGCATTTGGGCTAATAGCCACTTATCAATGAGTGCATACCATGTGTGTTTTTCTGTGATTGGGTTACCTCACTCAGGATGATATTTTCCAGTTCCAACCATTTGCCTAGGAATTTCATAAACTCGTTGTTTTTGATAGCTGAGTAATATTCTGTTGTGTAGATATACCACATTTTCTGTATCCATTCCTCTGTTGAAGGGCATCTGGGTTCTTTCCAGCTTCTGGCTATTATAAATAAGGCTGCTATAAACATAGTGGAGCACGTGTCTTTTTTATATGTTGGGGCATCTTTTGGGTATATGCCCAAGAGAGGTATAGTTGAGTCCTCAGGCAGTTCAATGTCCAATTTTCTGAGGAACCTCCAGACTGATTTCCAGAATGTTTGTACTAGTCTGCAATCCCACCAACAATGGAGGAGTGTTCCTCTTTCTCCATATCCTCGCCAGCATTTGCTGCCACCTGTGTTTTTGATCTTAGCCATTCTCGCTGGTTTGAGGTGAAATCTCAGGGTTGTTTTGATTTGCATTTCCCTTATGACTAAAGATGTTGAACATTTCTTTAGGTGTTTCTCAGCCATTCGGCATTCCTCAGCTGTGAATTCTTTGTTTAGCTCTGAACCCCATTTTTTAATAGGGTTATTTGTCTCCCTGTGGTCTAACTTCTTGAGTTCTTCACACAGCAAATTTTTTAACACACTTATATGTTAGTACCTACCATAATAAAAACAAAACAAAGTAAGTAATAGTGTCACCTTCTAGGATAAGTAACCACATTTTTTTCCTATAAAAAGTCAGATAGTACCATACGGAAGACTCTTAAAATAATAATATGGACTTTAGCCATTTCTCTTCATTGCCTCCCAGAACATGAAGGTAAAGTTATTGCTGAAGACATCAGACACTTCAGATGTAGGACTAAAAGATAGTAAGCTGAAATTGACCCAAAAGCTTCCTTCTTAAGGACGAGCTCTTAAAGCATCTTAAGGTGCTATGCAAGCTGCCCAAGGAAATCAATAGCCATTCCCAGCTATAAAGCCTATGAACCACAACAATGACTAGAATGGCAGGCGAGATATCCCAAGGGTTCAATAGTGGAAGTTATATCTTGGGGTTAACTCGTGGTCATTTAGTTGGATTTAAGGCCTGCTCTTGTAAACCTATCCAACTACTGTGGCTGGTGAGGTCATGGACTCTAAAGGAGAATTTGTATTTCCACTTTCTTAAACCATTGGACTTTCTAATTACATTCTATTTGCCATGGACCAAAGAAGCTACCTTGTGCCAAATTGCAAAACAACCATGTAGAAATCCATAGATGATCACAGTGCAGAGAACACCTGACCAGTTTACCCAACCACAATTGGTATAGCCATCACATACCGCTTATACTGAAGAAGAGAGCATGAAGACTATGAGAGCCAGAGAACCGGCATGTCTGCTCTGAGATGGTGTCTTCTGTATATGACAGGGCAGCTGCATATACATGCAATCTAAAAAATACAGTCTCCTTGACAAGACTTGCACAATATCAATAGAAACAGTCATGACAATATGAATATTGAAAATCCTACAAGGTTCTACAACTAACTGAAGAGCTAGATAATTAACTGTGACTCAGAGAGGGAGAATCCATATTCTGCCAGGAGAGCCCTGGTTTCCAATTCCTAATGGGCAGCTCTAAACACATATGAGCATATGAGCAACACTAAATTGACTCATTAATTTGCACACACACACACACACACACACACATACAGAGAGAGAGAGAGACCACACACACACGGACACAGACATAGACACACACACACACACACACACACACACACACATACACAGAGAGAGAGAGACCACACGGACACAGACACATACACACATATGTGTGTGTATATATATATATATATATATATATATATATATATATATATATGTGTGTATATATATATCTCAGTTAAAATTAGTCATGAATTGAAGAGGGTGGGGGGTGGGGGATGGACAAAGAGGAGCGAATTAGGAGCATATATGATTACATTTCATTGTATGGATATATCAATATCTCAAGAATAGAAAGAAAAGCCAAATAATAAATATGTTGGTGTTTCTGGGATAAAAGGCAGGACAGATTATGGTAATAGGTTATTAGACAAAGAGGAAAAAGAAGACATGTGAATATAGTTGCATTATACTTAAAATCTTAAATCATTTTAGCATGAGTATTGTAGAAGAGAGAGTAGCTGCCTCTATATTAGCTAAACTAAGAATGCCTTAAAGTAAAAATTTGTTTAAAAGTAGTTTAAATCCTTCAATCTGGTGCTAGAATACAAATTGAAAAACTAAATACATCCTTCCTGGAAGTAACTAAGCTTTTGATTTTTCTTCTGGCTTGTTTTCTTTGTATTTCATGAAAAATAGACCACATAATTGAATAACTACTCCCATGAGCCATTAGAGAACCACAGAATCTCTCAGTTTCCAGGTAAAAAAACACTCTAGAAGAATTGGGTTGGCAGACAATAGCACTGACTGCTTTTTCGGGTGATCTGGATTTGGTCCTTGACTTTTATATGATGATTCGTAAGCATCTGATTCCAATAACCAATCAGACATCTAAAATTCTTTTTAAGTGATTTATATGTTGTAATTTTTATTTTATGTGCATGGTATAGGTGTTTTGCTTGCATATACATGTATATACGTGTGTATATGAATGTCCTATGTGCCTCATGTTTACTGAGGTGAAAAAGGGTACCTGATTCCCTGAGATTGGAGTTACAGACAGATGGGAGCTATTATGTGGGCACTATTAAACAAACGAAGGTCTCCTGGAAGAGTAGCCACTGATCTTAACTGTTGAGCCATTTCTCTTATTAGTGATTTTAAAAAAAGCATTCTCTTTTTACCCATTCATTTTATCTCATAAAATACTATGCATCATTATGGTTAATTGATAGAAGATACCTGTAAAATTTCTCTTTTTAATTTTGCAAAATATGTTACCTATAAAGTACTAGTTAGAGAGACTTGAAAAAGTTATACATTGCCCACTATAATTTAAAACTAACTTTGTGATACAAAATTTGTGGCACAAAATTGTGATATTCTTGCATTCATAAATCTTTCTATTTATGGTGTTAGATTAATTCTTTGATAAATCTTATAGAGTTCATAAGCTCCCCATTTCTCCTTTCCTTTGACATAGATCTCTTACACAGGAAGAGTCCATTTTTATTTCTCCTTTATATTTTTTCAAATATAACTTTGTCAAGAAAGGTTTCTTGGTCATCAGGTTAACTATCAGCTTTTAAACTTTTTTGAGGTCATCATAGCTATGTACATGTGTGCGTGTGTGTGTGTGTGTATGTGTGTGTGTGTGTGTGTGTGTGTGTGTGCGTGTGTGTGCGCATGCACACAAGTACAAGCGCATGCAAGCACTTGTGGTTGCAAATTTCTTATATGTTCTCTTTCTTTATAAAACAGAGTAAAGTCCACAAAGGTCAGTTTCTTAGCCCTTATCAGTGTAACTTAGAATCTACACAACATATACTAAACCTTTCGTTAGGATTTGCTGAAATGATTCAGGATCCATTCAAAATATTTATCTAATTCTTAATCTGTCTCTAACAGTTATAGACAGGGAAATCTAGGTAGCATTCTTGGTGAGTTCACATTTTAATGAGACTCTGAAAATTACTGATATAATTTTAGTCAGTGATTACATGCTGTGGAGAGAAACAACGTACAGAACATGAAAGAGAGCTGGGGCGGTATACCATAGATGATAATTATAAAGGAGCTGAGCAAAGTTGTGCTACAGAGAGAAGAAAAACATTGCGATGAAACTCCTTTATAGTCAAAGTAATACGAACTCCCCAACAGTGGGCCAGAGAGAACTGGGTGTGATATCAGAGGAGGGTGATTCAGCTTTGGATTCCCAAACAAGATTGTCTTTTGTTTTCTAACTGTGAGGCGATCTACAGGATAACAAGTGAGTTTATGACATCTATTATTGGGTTGTTTTTGAGCATAAAAAGTCTTTTGGGTGGAGTTGGGGGAGATAAAAAGTAAGTTAGGGACTGTGAAAAAGAATTAGATCAGAGCATCTATCTACATACAAAACAGAACCAATGGAATGAGCTGATTGGAGGGATGAGCTTGATAGCTCTCTCTCTCTCTCTCTCTCTCTCTCTCTCTCTCCTCTCTCTCTCCTCTTCTCTTCTCTTTCTGGTCTTTTTCTTATCTCTTTTTATCTGCAGGCTGATTTATTCTTAATATTCTTGAATTCTCTACAAGTTGAGCCAAATATCCTGATTCTCTAACAATTTTATGCTCATGTCAGCAAATTTTAAGTTTCTGGAGTCAAGAGACCTACTTAGCAAATCATTATTTCCAGTGGTCTAACTTTAACTCTGTGATCATTTTCTGTCTTGTAAATAGCAAGAAACCCTTACTGGGTGCTTCTGCATTCCCCCCTCCCCCCTGAGCTTAAATGTGCTTCCTTTCCCCAGGACACATGAGCCATCACGGTTTTACAGGTGAATTAATGCTTCATTTCATTTGATTTTCTTCAAATGAGCTCCAGTTTATTGCTCCTCAATTTGTTTTTGCAAGATTTATTTTAAAAGACTTTTATTTCAGTTCCTAAAGAATTTATCCTCTGGGTGTCTTCTCTTTCCTGTACGATGGGAGACTAATTATTCTTCTTCTAATGAAGTTCTAAGTGCATCCCATATGGTGGCATATGTCTGTGTGCAGACCAAAGATGTACTGGGATAGAATGAGTAAATTCCTCTCTGGGGGTTTCCTTACAAACTTCGCTTTATAACAGCAATGAGTTCAAAGACTCATGGACTCTAAGTCACCGTAGAGATCATCTGCTGTCTCCAACCTTCCTTCTTTTACAGATAGGCAACAAAGCCACAGAATTGCTTAATCCAATCTTGAAAGAGCTAAAGGCTGGGAATCAAGAAACTCGAGTTCTATTCCCCATCTGCCAGTGACATTTTAAAAAGTCTTTTATATTAGAGTCTTTTCATTTCCAGATGAGAAAATTGATTCGAAGAGTGAAATGGGGATATACATTCCCCAGGGAGGTCTTGCTTCAGTCTCCCATTCAAAGTCAGTATTCGTGCCTTTAAAGTGTTTGTCTGTGTTTGTAAATACGAATCAAGTAATTATACTAAGAACTGAATACCTTCTACCCAATCGAATAGATTATATATCCCTCTTGTCGATTCTACTCTCTCTATAATAAACACTAAATAAATACTTGTGAAATGAATTCACTAAATAATACAGTCAAGACCTGTTATGTCACAGGCAGTGTAGCAAGTAACAAAAACCAGTAATATATGGATATAATGCCTTTAAGAAATGAGAAACTGGAACTACCAACCTAAGAGCATACATACACGTGCTGGACCTAGGCCTCCCCATTTATATATATAGCAGATGTGCAACTTGGCCTCATTTGGATCCCAAACAACTGGAGCAGGGGCTACCCCAAGAGCTGTTGTTTATACATGGGATGTGCTTTACTAGTTTGGCTGCCGGGTTTGGCCTCAGTGGAAGAGGAATCACCTAGCTTGGCAGAGACTTGGAGTGCCACGGTGTGCAGATTCTCAGGGAGGTCCCCACCTGTTCAGAGGAGAAGAGGAGTGGGATGGGGGAAGAACTGTGGGAAGGGGTGACCAAGAGAAGTGCAGTGAACAGAATTATAAAGTGAATAAGTAAAAAAATTAAATTAAATTAAATTCAAAAGAAGAAAAGCTGAAGTGAAACTTAAAAAGATTTGAAAAAAATGGGCAAGTAGTCAGCTTGTAGAAGTACTTGGATGTTCAAGCATGTCACAGAACCAAAGCAATAGTTAACTCAGTCTCCCATTCAAAGTCAGCATTCTCTCCTTTAAATGATTGTCTGTGTTTGTAAATAATATTAACCAAGTAATTACACTAAGATCTGAATACCTCTTACCCAATCAAATAGACCGTACATCCTTTTTGTCTATCCTATCACATATACAATAGGCACTAAATCAATGTTTGTTCAATGAATCAATTAAATAGTATTGTCAAGACCTGTTATGAATCAAGCAGTACAGCAAGGAATTTGTTCATATTAATTAAATGGGAAGAGAGTCATTTCTTAAGGCGTTACTTTAATCTATACCATAAGCTAGTAATGTATGGAAATAATTCCTTTAAGAAATGAGAAGAGGAAGGGAAACTTAAAAAGGCTTGGAAAACTGGCGACAACTAACTGACTTGTAGAAGTGCTTGGAGCTGGACTATTTAGAAGTAACATGGTCCCCACAGATCAGGTGGTGCAAAGCTTGGTACGAGTCTGGCATTACTTGGGCTGTCATGGAACTGTAAGGACATGGGACATAGCTGCAGGAAGTGAGTCTTAGGGAAGTGGGATTGACCTGTCCCTGTCAGAGTTCTCTGTCCTTTCTGATGCACTGAGGTGTAACTGAGCAGTGATGCCTCATCAGCCACCACCAAACTGCCACAGCCATGCTTACTGCTCTCCCATCCCTGTCTTGACAAGCTGCCTTTAGAAACTGTAAGGCAAATTAAATATGTTTTCTCACATGTTGTTTTATTCATGTATGCATTTCTCACAGTGGTGTGTCAAAGTATCTTTTAAAATTGTTAAAATTTATGGTTTCTTTAGTATTTGAAAGATATATCACAAAATATCTGATTTTTATCTGAAATGCAAAGTCACTTGACTGTCTTATTGTTCATTTGGGTTATCTTCGCGAAACCTGGCAACTCCATCAAAGGAGAAACCTTTCCTTACATACTCGTGTGAGGTTTGTTTGACCACATCAAAAATTAGACTCAGGGAATTTCATTATGGAGCTAGTAAATACATCCTCCCATCATATTCTTTAAGGCATTAAGACAAGTACAGGATGGTTTTGTCTCCTAAGCTTTAGGTATTGACTATTTGTTTCCTTTTAATGCATTTGCCTCTGGAACAAAGGGATGGAAATAGAAGCTAAGAGAAATGTGAAAGGGATGCATGACTGTGACTTCTGATAACACCGTAGAGTACAGTCCATTCCACACCCATTTCAATACTCTGTACTTAGCAAAGCTGTTCAACCATTTTCCAATGGCAAACTAGTTTTAGAGAAAAAATGGAGTCAATTATTTCTAGGTTTTCACTTTGATGAGTCAGTTTCCTTGTATGCATTTGTGAGTTGCTACATAGTGATTAGGCATGTGACATATTTGCATATGCATGAGATGATACAATTTAGATGCCACGAAATGTACGGTGAAAGGAGAATAGTGTGTATGAGATGAAAATGTCAGTTATTGAGGGCCAGCCACAGATTAAACTTTTTTTACATATCCTTTTTTCTCATATTAAAGCCAGAAGTGCAATATGATGATCTCCACACTGTATATCAAAATAATGAACTTGTGCATATTTAAGTGGATCATTGTAGGTCGTATAGACAGTAAGCATTCAGAGAGAGCTCAAATCTAAACCTATCTTAAATACTTTTAAAGGTAGTTACTAATTTATTTGGGTAAAAATCTCATGTAAACCTAAACTACCTTCTCATTGGATCTATTATAATTAAATAGACCATAATTCTGAGAATAAATACCATTAGCTAGGTTCCTACCATTCAGAATAGCAACGACTAACATATTTGACTGTTTCTATAATTCTGTTGCTTTAACTGTGGATTTACAGAAAAACTTGTATATCTGTTCATAGTTATAAAAGGAAAGTCTGTATCTGCAAAAAAATCAATAAACACAGAACATTTCTACCATCAAATGTTAGGTATGTGCCCAACTGTAACACTGTATATTAAAGTGGGAAGTAGAAAGGGAAAAGGGAGATTTAAGAAAGTGTGGGAAGATGGGCTGGAGAGATGGCTCAGCTGTTAAAGGCTAGGCTCACAATCAAAAATATAAGAAATTGTGGGAGGGGCATTTATAGGAAGTCTGTGGAGGTAGCTCAATGGATAATCTGCTTGCTATCCAAGTGAGAGGTCTCAGTCTGATCCCTGGAATTCACGCAGAAGCTAGAATCACAATGGCAGCCAGCCCATTCTTAGGGATCTTCCAAAGTAGACATGGGATCCTCGGGGATAAATGGGCTATCTAGACTATATGAACCATTGAGCTTTGAGGAAAGCCACAGAACTTGCCTCAGTGACATAACAGAGTTATGAAGGAAGATACTTAGTATCAACATCCAATGCCCCTCTACCCACAATGCACATGCATGTTGTTATACATATGTGCCTGTAACAGAATCATGCATATACATACATGCACACATACACACACACACACCACACACACACACACGCATGCACACACACACACGCACGCACACACACATATACAGGACACACATACGGCAAACCAAAAAAAGAGAAGTAAGAGAAAATGTATTATAAACATTAAAATGAAATTGTTGCATAAGTATCTAATCTAAATCTGGGACTTCTACCCAACTTTTGATCATTCAGGTCCCAGATAAAATGACAACCCACCTTCATATTTATAATAAACCTTAGTCAGCACTAGAGCTGACAGAGATATTAGTCAGTAGATATCTACCATGTGTACTATCAGAATCTACTTCTTCGTCAATAACCCAAGTTATAGTCTGCCATGTTCTATCTAGGTAGCTGTTAACTCCAATTGGCCAGCCCTCATGGCTATGTTTCCTCAATTTACCTGCTCCATGGAGGATTCTGCCTCTCTTCACCTTCTCACTCCCTCTAGTTCTCCTCAGAATCCATCTCCTGCCTATGGCTCTTCTGGTCTGATATTGGTTGTCACCATCTTTATTAAACCAATTAGTTTTAAATTAAGAAGCAAGGTCACATTATATGTATGGATTCTCTCTTCCCTGAGAGCAACCCCTGAGTACTCGGGGACCAGGATTTAGCATTACAATCCACAGCAAAAGACCTAAACATGAAATTTTCTCTAAGACTCTACTTGGTACTCTTCTTCGGTCCACGGTTCTTGGGTTCTCCCTTGGAAGCATTCAAATGAGATACCTAGAGCACAGTCTAGAGGGCAGATGATATTATCACAGAGTAAAGTAGTGAATCCTCAAGGGGTGAGAATTGACTGTGGGGTGGCATTTTAGATAGGCTTTATGCTATTCCCAACGTCTGGACACAGACATCTTTCCTTTGGTCTTGCTTTCCTGTTCAGGCTATTGACAGGCCCATTTGAATAAGGGAGGCACAATCTTAAGCTTTGTCTTTTTATCAGAATGTCTTCGGGTGGATACTAACTGTATGAATTCTAGGTAGTTCAGAAAAGCATATCTTCCACCACAAGCAGAGCCGGGGTGCGGGTCTTTTTCTTTTGGTAATTAAACATAATAGTTTTAGTTACTAATGCAAAAACTGTTGATTTCAGGGGAAGGCTACATTTCCAATGACTTTTGAATCTGTTGATGTATAACTAGTGAAATAACATTATCATGCCCAATTATAGTCTTTGGAGCCATTAAATTGCATATTACTTCTATTTATGTAATTAAAACAAAGCAAATTGACCAACACTAAAATATTCCTTGCAATCTAAAGTGAAAGGGGTTTTAAAGAATGTCTTTTAGTGCGTTAATGGGCTCTTCTTGCCACTTCATAGTATTCCAGGTTTTTGATACATAGAAAAAAATCAACCGCGATGTTCTATATTGTCCTTCAGAGACATCAAACTCTTTATTCTGAATTTGCATATTATCCCGATTTACTGATATGATATCTTACCAATAGTTTGGCTGTATTAATTTCAAATGTGTCTACTGTGGTCATTCCAGTGCCCTTGGAGGTGATATTTCTTTGTGTTTTCTATGAAAACTTGGGTCTTTAATGATTTTATTTAAACTACATTAATCTGTACTTTTTTTTTCCAGTCTTGATTTTATGGCTCCTTTCTTCTCTCCTCACTCCCCATCCCTCCTTTCCCTTCCCTCCTCTTCCCCTTTTTTCTAGGATGTAATCTTGCATACACCTCAAGCTCTGTATGAAAACTGTATTAAACTAGTTTTGAACTTGCGTTAAGATCCTCTTGCTTCAGTTTCTTGAAGAGATGGCACAGCAGGTGAAAACTATAACATCTAGCTGGTACTGTTATTTTTGGTTATAATTTTTGACATGATTTCTTTACATTTTTATTTTGGTGTGACTCAGATATTTCATTTTATTATGAAATATCAGTGTGAAATGATATTTTATTATGAAATATCAGTGCAAAATGATATTTCATTTTATTGTGAAGTGATATTTCATTTTATTATGAAATATCAGAAATATTTCATTATTTATCTATCTATCTATTTATTTATTTATTTTTACACTCCAGATTTTATTCCCCTCCCAGTCCATGCCCCCCTCCCTGCTCCCCACCCCAACACAGTTCCACATCCCATACCTCTTTCCTGTCCCTGCTGATGTCTCCACAAGGATGTTCCCACCCCACCCTTCCCACCAGACTTCTAAACATTCTGGGGCCTCCAGTCTCTTGAGGGTTAGGTGCATCTTCTCTGACTGGGCCCAGACCTGGGAGTCCTCTGCTATTTATGTGTTGGAGGCCTCATATCAGCTGGTGTATGATGCCTGGTTAGTGATCCAGTGTCTGAGAGATCTTGGGTAGGGAGAGGGAGTCCAGGTTAATTGAGACTGCTGGTCCTCCTACAGTGCTGCCTTTCTCCTCTGCTTCCTCCAGCTTTTCCCTAATTAAAGTAGAGGTCAGCAACTTCTCTTCATTGGTTTTGTGTGCATATCTTCATCTGACTCTTTCAGCTGCTTGTTGGGTCTTTTGGAGAGCAGTCATGATAGGTCCCTTTTTGTGAACACACCGTAGCCTCAGTAATGGTGTCAGGTCTTGGGGTCTCCCCTTGAGCTAGATCCCGCTTTGAGCCTTTTGCTGAACCTTCTTTTCTTCAGGCTCTTCTCCATTTCCATACCTGCAGTCCTTTCAGACAGGATGAAATAAGGGTCAGAGCTTTAACTGTGGGATAGCAAGCCCATCCATCACTCGATGCCCTGTCCTTCTGCTGAAGGTGGGTTCAATAAGTTTCCCCTCCCCATTGCAGGGCATTTCATCTAGTCACTCCCCCTCCCCAGAGTCCTGAGTGTCTCTCACTTTCCAGGTCTCTGGTACATTTTACAAGGGGGAAGGAGGGAGGGACAAGGAAAGGGGATGAGGTAGGGGTGGGGATAGGGGAGAGGAGAACATGATCTGGTAGGGGAAAAGGACTGAAGTCCTGAGGCTCAGCAGAAAGAATGGACCCTCTAGAAAGATTTCATTTTTATATCAAAATTTTCTAGCCTAAACTAATGATAGAGCAGGTGGTTTGTTAGGGCAGAGTGTAAGGCCAAAGAGAATTTGTAAATACACGTATTCAACACAAAAAGTATATTGCTAATATTCTGGTTATTTTAAAGTAATACAAAGATTTTACAAAAGTTTTCATGCTGATAAATATTCTCAGATTGAGGATGGTCTGATTATTTGGACTCTGGGAAAGAGGCATTTAATATACCTAACAGCAGACTTTGTGCTCATTACCTAGAATTTTATTTAGAACCTCTGGCTTACCAGAGTTAAAGCCACACTGCCCAATAGAATTGCTCAGGAGAAGAATTTATTTCACTTGTTCTGGAAATTTCTATCTTAAATAAAAAAAGATATATTTGTTAAGAATTACTCTACTAATACGTTTCTTTCATAGCAAATTTTTCTGGAATATTTTTCCAGGTATTTTTAATAGAAAGCAAGAAGTATAAAAACAGTGATGATAGCAATTGCTATTGCAAGACCTCTAAAGAAATGATAGACTTAAATAAATATTTTTACACTCCTTTTCCTGTATGAAATGCTAGTATTGTCTACGACTGTTTTCAAGGCAATGTGTGAGTTCATCCAGGCACATTTTAAAGCGTATGATTATTAACTTTCCAAACTTGTGAGCATTCCTGGTGGTCTTTTCAAGGTCTGTGTCCTCTACCTGACTTTCAGGCTCTGCCTGCTGACAATTATTGGAACGCAGACCATTTTAAAGTATAATCATGCCAGCAGAAAGGTTTGTTTCCCATTCTTTTGTTGCCGTGACACACCACTAGTTTCAAATGCCTGATTTAAACTTGAAAGAAATTTTGCAATGTCCTTGCTAACCAGTTCTAGAGCTCCAGTAGAATACCAGGATCTGAGGTAATCATCTATTCATAGCTTTAGAGGAGCAGAGAGTGACTTAAGTAGGATAAAGTTAGAATGGGTAAGCAGCTTGAAAATGTATCCTGAAAATTCTGACAGCATGGGTATATCCCAAAGGATGCTTCTAACAACAGGGCTTTTTTTTTTGTTTTTTGTTTTTTGTTTTTTTGGAAAAAAAATTTAGTTTTATATATTATGCCTAAGAAAAGCTATCTCGGGTAACTCAAAAAATATTACTTGACACCATGTGATAACTGACCTTGATTTTACTGAGTTAAAAATCATGGCTCAGGGTTGACAATCAAATCTTAAAATGTCAAGCTAGAATTTGAATTGAATTATTCCTGTTCTTAACACCATTATCAAACAGTGTTCACATTCTTACTCTGAAATGTCTGGCTTTAACGTAGTGGTGAGCAGCACATAGTAAAATTCATCTCCGGGGTATGTCTGGTGTAAAATATTTTGATAAATCAAGTTTAGAGAATATTTGGGGGGGAAAGATAGATAATAAAATAAACAGAACTGAAAAAGTAGATCTGAAGTTGAGTTTGGATTTATAAAACCATGATTACACAATGCTTTTGAGGCAGGAAAACCAAGTAGGTGCCAGGAGACACTGAGGTTCTTAGGTATAAAGCGAAGAACTTTGAAATGGACGTAGCAATCCATGCTAAGATTCTAAATTGAGAGCTGAAACAAACAAACAAAAAAAAAAAACCTGAGTAAGGCTTGAGCTCTGAGTTTGGGTTGAAATCAAGGATAGAAGGAGAGGCTGTGAGAGAGAGATTAGGTCAGGTAATAGACACCAGGAGACGTCATACATTTCTAATTAGATAGGATCATAGGCATTCAGTCATTATAGCCCATCTATTAATCTAGCTTGCATAATCAAACCAAAACTTTTGTGTTAAGCTTTATAATTATAAAACATGAGTCAGGCTTACCAAACCAGTAAGGCATGGAATTCTACCATTGAGACACTAGGTTTCAATTCCTAATTTAAAAGGGAAGGATACTGAGCCTGTAGACATGTAATGTTACAGTCAGCAGGCATTCAAGTTCTGTTCACTAAGACATGCCTCTGTTTCCTCCACCCTGTGCAAAGTAAACCATGACTCTGCAAACTTTTAGTTAAGCAGCTTGCTCAGCAAGCTCCGAGAAACTCCATTTCTAAGGAAAGTTTGGAGCACACAGGAACCTGGAGACATCACGGCATAATCTGAAAGAACAAGTTTGCTTTGAAAAGCCAGTTTGTTAAATTCAGAGAAATGTCCCCAAATCCCCACAAGAGAGGATAGATTGTACCCAAAGTTGAACCTCCATCAATGTAACTTGGTAAATGACTTTTGGATCAACTTAATCCCTTCCCTTTTCTGTTCAGTCCCACAGCAGCTATCATTTTAAAAGATAAGAGCTCTGCTGTCCCCATACGCATTTATCTCTCTCTCATCTGAGAGGACAGTAAGCCTCTGGGATGCAGCAAATGTTGTTGGTGCTTATGTCATATGACCCTGAATCATCCCACGAAATGAAGGGCTAACACATAGCTCAATTTCCCCAACATTCTAAGTTCTGGTTATCTTAATATCTTTTATTTTCAATCCCCCAAGAAAAAAATACACAAGAATATGAACTTCGTAAAGCTTCCATATAACCTAGTACTCGGTGAAATTCCTTTCTAATACATTTATTTAGTCAAGTATCCTGTTCAGCAGTTGCAGTAAATGTTGTAGAATATAGCAGAAATTGCTTAGCCTAAATTTAATTTTGATGCTTTATATGCCGAGTAATAGGTGCAATACAATGGCTGACAAATTAAGGTTGAAAAATACTTAATTTGATGGATGAATAGGCAATTGGATAGATGAGTCAACACAGGAAGAAATTAATGAATAGAATGATTCAATAGCGTTTTAGAGTAGAACAGTTTGCCAGTTTCAAATGTTGGCTGATATTTTCTGTGATCAATGGAAAAATTTTAATTATATCCAATTCTGAGATACTATGATTCAATAATGCTCAAACCACACATTTTAAGAATTAGATCATATACTGACTAATTACTTCTATTTTATACTCAAGATTTACTAATATTAAAAATTGTATAATAAAATATTATGAACTGGGACCTTCTAATTTACTGGAAATCTAATGGAATTAAATTCCATTTAAAGATGCAATAACACGCATGATTCCTATGTGCTTTTAGTAAACTCTTGTTTTTTTTTTTTGTCTTTTTTTTTTTTTTGCAAAGCGCATTCTTTTATTAAATGACAAGGCGAGGCAGATAATGTGTCTCATGATACCACTATAGAAGTAACAGCATATAAATTATTGAAATAAAAATACTTATGAACCATATTAATAGAATTGGATTCATGGGGAGAAAGCCTTTATTCCATGAGAACTATTAGGTTGTATTTCTTAATGACTAATATTATAATGTAATTTTGTCTTTATTTTTTTTTATTAACTTGAGTATTTCTTATATACATTTCAAGTGTTATTCCCTTTCCCGGTTTCCGGACAAACATCCCCCTGCCCCCTCCCCTTCCTTATGGGTGTTCCCCTCCCAACCCTCCCCCCATTGCCGCCCTCCCCCCATATTCTAGTTCACTGGGGGTTCAGTCTTAGCAGGACCCAGGGCTTCCTCTTCCACTGGAGCTCTTACTAGGATATTCATTGCTACATATGGGTCCAGGGTCAGTCCATGTATAGTCTTTGGGTAGTGGCTTAGTCCCTGGAAGCTCTGGTTGCTTGGTATTGTTGTACTTTTGGGGTCTCGAGCACCTTCAAGCTCTTCCAGTTCTTTCTCTGATTCCTTCAACGGGGGACCTATTCTCAGTTCAGTGGTTTGCTGCTGGCATTCGCCTCTGTATTTGCTGTATTCTGGCTGTGTCTCTCGGGAGCGATCTACATCCGGCTCCTGTTGGTCTGCACTTCTTTGCTTCATCCATCTTGTCTAATTGGGTGGCTGTATATGTATGGGCCACAGGTGGGGCAGGCTCTGAATGGGTGTTCCGTCAGTCTCTGTTTTAATTTTTGCCTCTCCCTTCCCTGCCAAGGGTATTCTTTTTCCTCATTTAAAGAAGGAGTGAAGCATTCACATTTTGATCATCCGTCTTGAGTTTCATTTGTTCTAGGGATCTAGGGTAATTCAAGCATTAGGGCTAATAGCCACTTATCAATGAGTGCATACCATGTATGTCTTTCTGTGATTGGGTTAGCTCACTCAGGATGATATTTTCCAGTTCCAACCATTTGCCTACGAATTTCATAAACTCGTTGTTTTTGAGAGCTGAGTAATATTCCATTGTGTAGATGTACCACATTTTCTGTATCCATTCCTCTGTTGAAGGGGATCTGGGTTCTTTCCAGTTTCTGGCTATTATAAATAAGGCTGCGATGAACATAGTGGAGCACGTGTCTCTTTTATATGTTGAGGAATCTTTTGGGTATATGCCCAAGAGAGGTATAGCTGGATCCTCAGGCAGTTCAATGTCCAATTTTCTGAGGAACCTCCAGACTGATTTCCAGAATGGTTTTACCAGTCTGCAATCCCACCAACAATGGAGGAGTGTTCCTCTTTCTCCACATCCTCGCCAGCATCTGCTGTCACCTGAGTTTTTGATCTTAGTCATTCTCACTGGTGTGAGGTGAAATCTCAGGGTTGTTTTGATTTGCATTTCCCTTATGACTAAAGATGTTGAACATTTCTTTAGGTGTTTCTCAGCCATTCAGCATTCCTCAGCTGTGAATTCTTTGTTTAGCTCTGAACCCCATTTTTTAATAGGGTTATTTGTTTCCCTGCGGTCTAACTTCTTGAGTTCTTTGTATATTTTGGATATAAGGCCTCTATCTGTTGTAGGATTGGTAAAGATCTTTTCCCAATCTGTTGGTTGCCGTTTTGTCCTAACCACAGTGTCCTTTGCCTTACAGAAGCTTTGCAGTTTTATGAGATCCCATTTGTCGATTCTTGATCTTAGAGCATAAGCCATTGGTGTTTGTTCAGGAAATTTTTTCCAGTGCCCATGTGTTCCAGATGCTTCCCTAGTTTTTCTTCTATTAGTTTGAGTGTGTCTGGTTTGATGTGGAGGTCCTTGATCCACTTGGACTTAAGCTTTGTACAGGGTGATAAGGATGGATAGATCTGCATTCTTCTACATGTTGCCCTCCAGTTGAACCAGCACCATTTGCTGAAAATGCTATCTTTTTTCCATTGGATGGTTTTGGCTCCTTTGTCAAAAATCAAGTGACCATAGGTGTGTGGGTTCATTTCTGGGTCTTCAATTCTATTCCATTGGTCTATCTGTATGTCTCTGTACCAATACCATGCAGTTTTTATCACTATTGCTCTGTAATACTGCTTGAGTTCAGGGATAGTGATTCCCCCTGAAGTCCTTTTATTGTTGAGGATAGCTTTAGCTATCCTGGGTTTTTTGTTATTCCAGATGAATTTGCAAATTGTTCTGTCTAACTGTTTGAAGAATTGGATTGGTATTTTGATGGGGATTGCATTGAATCTGTAGATTGCTTTTGGTAAAATGGCCATTTTTACTATATTAATCCTGCCAATGCATGAGCATGGGAGATCTTTCCATCTTCTGAGGTCTTCTTCAATTTCTTTCCTCAGTGTCTTGAAGTTCTTATTGTACAGATCTTTTACTTGCTTGGTTAAAGTCACACCGAGGTACTTTATATTATTTGGGTCTATTATGAAGGGTGTCGTTTCCCTAATTTCTTTCTCGGCTTGTTTCTCTTTTGTATAGAGGAAGGCAACTGATTTATTTGAGTTAATTTTATACCCAGCCACTTTGCTGAAGTTGTTTATCAGCTTTAGTAGTTCTCTGGTGGAACTTTTGGGATCACTTAAATATACTATCATGTCGTCTGCAAATAGTGATATTTTGACCTCTTCTTTTCCGATCTGTATCCCCTTGATCTCCTTTTGTTGTCTGATTGCTCTGGCTAGAATTTCAAGAAGTATATTGAATAAGTAGGGAGAGAGTGGGCAGCCTTGTCTAGTCCTTGATTTTAGTGGGATTGCTTCAAGTTTCTCTCCATTTAGTTTAATGTTAGCAACTGGTTTGCTGTATATGGCTTTTACTATGTTTAGGTATGGGCCTTGAATTCCTATTCTTTCCAGGACTTTTATCATGAAGGGGTGTTGAATTTTGTCAAATGCTTTCTCAGCATCTAATGAAATGATCATATGGTTCTGTTCTTTCAGTTTGTTTATATGATGGATCACGTTGATGGTTTTCCGTATATTAAACCATCCCTGCATGCCTGGGATGAAGCCTACTTGATCATGGTGGATGATTGTTTTGATGTGCTCTTGGATTCGGTTTGCCAGAATTTTATTGAGTATTTTTGCGTCGATATTCATAAGGGAAATTGGTCTGAAGTTCTCTTTCTTTGTTGGGTCTTTGTGTGGTTTAGGTATAAGAGTAATTGTGGCTTCGTAGAAGGAATTCGGTAGGGCTCCATCTGTTTCAATTTTGTGTAATAGTTTGGATAATATTGGTATGAGGTCTTCTATGAAGTTTTGATAGAATTCTGCACTAAACCCGTCTGGACCTGGGCTCATTTTGGTTGGGAGACCTTTAATGACTTCTTCTATTTCCTTAGGAGTTATGGGGTTGTTTAACTGGTTTATCTGTTCCTGATTTAACTTCGATACCTGGTATCTGTCTAGGAAATTGTCCATTTCCTGAAGATTTTCAAGTTTTGTTGAATATAGGTTTTTATAGTAAGATCTGATGATTTTTTTAATTTTCTCTGAATCTGTAGTTATGTCTCCCTTTTCATTTCTGATTTTGTTAATTTGGACGCACTCTCTGTGTCCTCTCGTTATTCTGGCTAAGGGTTTATCTATCTTGTTGATTTTCTCAAAGAACCAACTTTTGGTTCTGTTGATTCTTTCTATGGTCCTTTTTGTTTCTACTTGGTTGATTTCAGCTCTGAGTTTGATTATTTCCTGCCTTCTACTCCTCCTGGGTGTATTTGTTTCTTTTTGTTCTAGAGCTTTTAGGTGTGCTGTCAAGCTGCTGACATATGCTCTTTCCTGTTTCTTTCTGCAGGCACTCAGCGCTATGAGTTTTCCTCTTAGCACAGCTTTCATTGTGTCCCATAAGTTTGGATATGTTGTACCTTCATTTTCATTGAATTCTAAAAAGTTTTTAATTTGTTTCTTTATTTCTGCCATGACCAGGTTATCATTGAGTAGAGCATTGTTCAATTTCCACGTATATGTGGGCATTCTTCCCTTATTGTTATTGAAGACCAGTTTTAGGCCGTGGTGGTCCGATAGCACACATGGGATTATTTCTATCTTCCTGTACCTGTTGAGGCCCGTTTTTTGACCAATTATATGGTCAATTTTGGAGAAAGTACCATGAGGAGCTGAGAAGAAGGTATATCCTTTTGCTTTAGGATAGAATGTTCTATAAATATCTGTTAATTCCATTTGGCTCATGACTTCTCTTAGTCTGTCTACATCTCTGTTTAATTTCTGTTTCCATGATCTGTCCATTGATGAGAGTGGGGTGTTGAAATCTCCCACTATTATTGTGTCAGGTGCAAAATGTGTGTTTTGAGCTTTAGTAAGGTTTCTTTTACATATGTAAGTGCCCTTGTATTTGGGGCATAGATATTTAGGATTGAGAATTCATCTTGGTGGATTTTTCCTTTGATGAATATGAAGTGTCCTTCCTTATCTTTTTTGATGACTTTTAGTTGGAAATTGATTTTATTTGATATTAGAATGGCTACTCCAGCTTGCTTCTTCTGACCATTTGCTTGGAAATTTGTTTTCCATCCTTTCACTCTGAGGTAGTGTCTGTCTTTGTCTCTGAGGTGTGTTTCCTGTAGGCAGCAGAATGCAGGGTCCTCGTTGTGTATCCAGTTTGTTCATCTATGTCTTTTTATTGGGGAGTTGAGGCCATTGATATTGAGAGATATTAAGGAATAGTGATTATTGCTTCCCGTTATATTCATATTTGGAAGTGAGGTTATGTTTGTGTGCTTTCATTCTCTTTGTTTTGTTGCCAAGACGATTAGTTTCTTGCTTCTTCTAGGGTATAGCTTGCCTCCTTATGTTGGGCTTTACCATTTATTATCCTTTGTAGTGCTGGATTTGTAGAAAGATATTGTATAAATTTGGTTTTGTCATGGAATATCTTGCTTTTTCCATCAATGTTAATTGAGAGTTTTGCTGGATACAGTAACCTGGGCTGGCATTTGTGTTCTCTTAGGGTCTGTATGACATCACTCCAGGATCTTCTGGCCTTCATAGTTTCTGGCGAGAAGTCTGGTGTGATTCTGATAGGTCTCCCTTTATATGTTACTTGACCTTTTTCCCTTACTGCTTTTAATATTCTTTCTTTATTTTGTGCGTTTGGTGTTTTGACAATTATGTGACGGGAGGTGTTTCTTTTCTGGTCCAATCTATTTGGAGTTCTGTAGGCTTCTTGTATGTCTATGGGTATCTCTTTTTTTAGGTTAGGGAAGTTTTCTTCTATGATTTTGTTGAAGATATTTACTGGTCCTTTGAGCTGGGAGTCTTCACTCTCTTCTATACCTATTATCCTTAGGTTTGATCTTCTCATTGAGTCCTGGATTTCCTGTATGTTTTGGACCAGTAGCTTTTTCCACTTTACATTATCTTTGACAGTTGAGTCAATGATTTCTATGGAATCTTCTGCTCCTGAGATTCTCTCTTCCATCTCTTGTATTCTGTTGGTGAAGCTTGTATCTACAGCTCCTTGTCTCTTCTTTTGGTTTTCTATATCCAGGGTTGTTTCCATGTGTTCTTTCTTGATTGCTTCTATTTCCATTTTTAATTCCTTCAACTGTTTGATTGTGTTTTCCTGGAATTCTTTCAGGGATTTTTGTGTCTCCTCTCTATGGGCTTCTACTTGTTTATTTATGTTTTCCTGGAATTCTTTCAGGGATTTTTGTGTCTCTTCTCTATGGGCTTCTACTTGTTTATTTATGTTTTGCTGGAATTCTTTCGGGGATTTTTGCGATTCTTTCAGGCATTTTTGCGATTCCTCTCTGTAGGCTTCTACTTGTTCTCTAAGGGAGTTCTTCACGTCTTTCTTGAAGTCCTCCAGCATCATGATCAAAAATGATTTTGGAACTAGATCTTGCTTTTCTGGTGTGTTTGGATATTCCATGTTTGTTTTGATGGGAGAATTGGGCTCCGATGGTGCCATGTAGTCTTGGTTTCTGTTGCTTGGGTTCCTGCGCTTGCCTCTCGCCATCAGATTATCTCTAGTGTTACTTTATTCTGCTATTTCTGACAGTTGCTAGACTGTCCTATAAGCCTGTGTGTCAGGAGTGCTGTAGACCTGTTTTCCTCTCTTTCAGTCAGTTATGGGGACAGAGTGTTCTGCTTTAGGGCGTGTAGTTTTTCCTCTCTACAGGTCTTCAGCTGTTCCTGTATGTCTGTGTCTTGAGTTCACCAGGCAGCTTTCTTGCAGCAGAAAATTTGGTCTTACCTGTGGTCCCGAGGCTCAAGTTCACTAGTGGGGTGCTGCCCACGGGCTCTCTGCAGCGGCAGCAACCAGGAAGACCTGTGCCGCCCCTTCCGGAAGCTTCAGTGCATCAGGGTTCCAGATGGTCTTTGGCTTTTTCCTCTGGCGTCCGAGATGTGTGTGCAGAGAGCAGTCTCTTCTGGTTTCCCAGGCTTGTCTGCCTCTCTGAAGGTTCAGCTCTCCCTCCCACGGGATTTGGGTGCAGAGAACTGTTTATCCGGTCTGTTTCCTTCAGGTTCCGGCGGTGTCTCAGGCAGGGGTCCTGCCGCTCCTGGGCCCTCCCCCACGGGAGCCCAGAGGCCTTATACATTTTCCTCTTGGGCCAGAGATGTGGGCAGGGGTGAGCAGTGTTGGTGGTCTCTACCGCTCTGCAGCCTCAGGAGTGCCCACCTGACCAGGCGGTTGGGTCTCTCTCTCTCACCGGGTCTGGGAGCAGAGAGCTGCTGCGGGCCGGGATCCGTGGGTGTCAACTCTTGTTTTTTTTTTATGAAAACTATTAACTGTAGCACTTCATAACACTAACGTTTTGCATTTTTTTGATGTTGTTGTTTCGTTTTGTTTTTTAACTTTATAGCCAAAAGAACTGGGCTTAGATTGCTTTTTTTAATTGGTCAAATCTCATTTCTTGCTGTGTGAGTTCCTTTAGATGTACCCATTTCTGATAAAAAAAGAATCAGAGGATTTTAAAGTCAATGAAGCTACAGCTAAATTCTAAGTTTGAATGAATGGAAACAGCGCACTACAGTTTGTAGATCTGATCTACCCTGATGACCACAGGCTTCTGAAGAGCTGGAGCTGAAAACAAAACAGAACAGAACAGAACAAAACAAAACAAAAGCACCCTAAGTCTTTGCTGATTTTCTTTTTTTTTTTCTTGGATATTTTTTATTTACATTTCAAATGTTATTCCCTTTCCAGGTTTCCCATCCATAGACATCCTATCCCATCACTCTCTCCTTCTTCTATAAGGGTATTCCCGCTCCCCAAGCCCCCTCTCCCCTCCTCCTGCCCTGACATTCCTACACTGGGGAGGGGGGCGGTCTAGCCTTGGCAGGACCAACGGCTTCTTCTTCAGTTAGTGCCCAACATGGCCATATGCAGCTGGAGCCCTGGGTCAGTCCGTGTACAGTCTTTGGGTAGTGGTTTAGTCCCTGGGAGATCTGGTTGGCTGGTCTTATGGGGTGCAAGCCCCTTCAGCTCCTTCTTTGCTGATTTTTTTTTCTGACCTGTAAAAGTTAAAAGTCGTCTAATGCAATCTACTTGATCAGGGTGAATGATGATTTTGGTGTGTTCTTGGATTTGGTTTGCAAGAATTTTATTGAGTATTTTATATCAATATTCATAAGCAAAGTTGGTCTGAAGTTCTCTTTTTTTGGTTGGGTCCTTGTGTGGTTTAGGTTTCAGAGTAATTGAGTCTTTGTAGAATGAAATAAGTAGTATTCCTTCTGTTTCTATTTTATGGAATAGTTTAAGGAATATAGGTATTGGGTCTTCTTTGAAGGTCTGGTAGAAATCTCTCTAAATCCATATGCTTTTTTGGATGGCAGGTTTTTAATGACTTCTATTTCCTTATGGGATAGGGCCTGTTATGAGAGTTTACCTGCTTTTTGATTTAACTTTGGTATGTGGGATCTGTCTAGAAAATCATCCATTTCATCTAGAATTCCCAGTTTTGTTGAGTATAGGCTTTTGTAGTAGGATCTGATGATTTTTTTAAAATTTCCTCTATTACTGTTGTTATGTCTCCCTTTTCATATCTGATTTTATTAATTTGAATATTGCCTCTGGGTCTTTAGTTAGTTTGGCTAAGGGTTTAATTTGTCTTGTTGATGCTCTCAAAGAACCAGCGTTTGGTTTTGTTTCTTCTTTGTATTGTTCTCTTTGTTTCTATTTGGTTGATTTCAGCCCTGAGTTTGTTTCCTGCTGTCTAATCCTCTTGGGTGAGTTTGCTCATTTTTGTTCTAGAGCTCTCTGGTGTGCTGTTACGTTGCTAGTGTAAGATCTTTCCAGTTTCTTTACCAGGGCACTTAGTGCTATGAATTTTCCTCTTAGCACTGCTTTTATGTGTCCCATAAGTTTGGCCGTGATGTGTCAACGTTTTCGGTAAATTCCAGGAAGTCTTCAATTTCTTTATTTCTTCTCTGACCAAGTTATTGTTGAGTGTTTACAAGTGTAGGTGGGCTTTCTGTTGTTTTTGCTGTTATCGAAGACCAGACTTAGGCCATGGTGATATGTCAGGCTGCATGGGATTATGTCAATTTTCTTGTATCAGCTGAGGGTGTTTTCTGATCAATTATATGGTTGATTTTGGAGAAGGTACTATGAGGTGCTAAGAAGGTTTATTCTTTTGTTTTAGGGTGAAAAGTTCTGAAGATATCTGTTAAATCCTTTTGGATCATAACCTCTTTAGTTTCACTGTGTCTCTGTTTAACTTCTGTTTCACTGACCTGTCCATTAGTGAGAGTGGGGTGCTAAAATCTCCCACTCTTATTGTGTGGAGTTCAATGTGCTTACCCCTCTGGTTGAATTAGGGAAAAGCTGAACGAAACTGAGGAGGAGGATAACCCTGTAAGAGAACCAGTAGTCTTAAATAACCCGGACCCCCAAAATCTCTCAGACAGTGAACCACCAACCAGGCAGCATACATCAGTTCATAGGTGGCCCCCAACACATATACAGCAGAGTACTGCTGGGTCTGGGTTCAGTCACGAACATGCACCTAACTTCAAGAGACCGGAGGCCCCAGGGAGTTTAGAAGTCTGGTGGGTGGGAGGTGAGGGGATGGGGACATCCTCATGGAGACATAGGGCAGGTAGGAGGCATAGGATGGGGAACAGTCAGAGGGTAGAACAGGAGCGGAATAAAATCTGGAGTGTATAAAAAAGAAAAAGAATAAAGATGAAATAAAATTAAAAAGAAATCATCTAGTGATCTCGTCTGTAATTCTTGTTTTAAAACGTAATTTATTGATTAGAATGTGTGTGAACAACTCTTCCTATGTGGTTTATTGATCAAAAGTAATATCTGGGGGCTGGGGATATGGCTTAGTGGTTAAGAGCACTGGCTGCTCTTCCAAAGCTCGAGTTCAATTACCAGCAAGGACACTGTGACTCACAACCATCTGTAATGGGATCTGACAACATCTTCTGGTGTGCCTGAAGGCAACAACAGTATATATATATATACATATATATATATGTATATGTTTGTATGTATATATGTATATATGTATATATGTATATATGTATATGTGTATATATGTATATATGTATATATGTATATATGTATATGTGTATATGTGTATATGTGTATATATGTATATATGTATATATGTATATATGTATATATGTATATGTGTATGTATGTATAAATGTATGTATGTATGTATATGTATATATATATATATATATATAAAATAAATCTTTAAGACAAAGTAAGACCTAATAGTTTATTACATCCACTGTCAAGAATGTTCATTTACTGTATTTTCTGTTAACTTTTTTTTTTCAACTTAACCTTTAGAACAACAGGAGCAAAGAGCCTTCTCTGTTTTAGCATCTCAGTTTTATGTTAACTTGATACAATGAAGAGACATTTGGGGAAATGGAAGTTCAACTGGGACAAATGTCCCCCAGTAGATTAGCCCGTGGATACGTCTGTCATACATTTCTTAATTGATGTTTGATGTGGGAGATTCTCACTCACTGTGGGCATGCCATACTTCGACGGTGGTCTTGGATGCTCCAAGCGAGCTGAGAAACCATGGATGAGTAAGTAAACAGAGGTGACTTCGTTTTTGTTTTTGTTTTTGGTTCAGCTTCAGATCTTTCTTCCAGGGTCCTGACTTGAATTCTTGCTATAAGTTTCCTCAGTTACGGAGTATGAAGAGAGTTGGAAGCTGAAATAATTCCTGTCTTAACAAGTTGCTTTTGGCCGTGTTGCTTTATCACAGTAGAAACCCTTACTAAGATAATATCATATTTATCATAACACATTGTTTAATAGGTTATTATAACTTTAAATGTTAAGAAGTATGACCTTTTAACACATATTTTTGATTTCCTAAATTCCTAACACAATATAGCCATAAAATAAAACTAATTAAGGAAGAAGTTACGATTTTGGAAGTAATTTTTGAATCTGTCTCATTGTAGAGGGACTGAGTGTTAAAAGTTCTCACTACAGAAGACTGATGATTCACTAGTATTTAGTCAGAGTTTTCATGTACAGATACAGAGTGCAGATTGGGTAAATGGCCCTCCATCTACGTGTATGGATTCTGGTCTACATTTATTTATCACTTGCTACCTTTGACTGGAGTTACTGGAAGTCACCATTCAAATCAGAAAACTTCTGAAACTGAACGATTGTGCTACTAATAACTGTACCAGATCAAGCACAATTAGGACTTAGCATCTCTCTGTATTTAGCTGAATGCATGACAGTTCTTGTTGTAGCTGCTTTTCCTTGTCCATTAATCTCATTAATCAAGAAAGAATAGTTTAAGCATTACTGCCTCTGGATATATTCCAATATAAATTCTTCATCCTAATTTTTCTTCCATCTATCTCCTTTTCCACATTTATGGTGAAATTTTCTTGTCCTCTAGCACTCATAAATTGGTCTTAGAAAAAAAACATATCCATCTCCAAAATTGTTTCCTTCTTTTTTATGTGTGTAGAATATTCTTTTTTTTTTCAAATATACCACTAGGTCCTTACTATCAAGGAACTATTTCTCACATCATTCTATCCCCATCTGATCAATAGAATTTAAAAAGGAATGATGGTGTTTACATACTTTAAATGGCAAGTGAACAAAGTATGCTTTTATCTCTAACATGTTACTCTACTTTTCTCACTATGTTCCAACGTCATTGATCTGCTTATTGTCCATTAAGTAAGCATGCTGAGTAAACTGAATCTACAGTACTCTCTTCCTTGTGGATTTTCATGTGCTTCTGTTACTAATTTGCAGGTGGAATTCTATTCTCTCATTTCATTTCTTGCTGTAAAATTATCACCAGAAGACAGGGATGACACCTTCCTCACCCCAGAGCTCCATGTATACTGCCTGCTCCTTACTCTATGGTCTTTATTTGCTTAGACTGTACTCCCTGCTCAATAACATTGTTTCTTATGCTTTGAAGTTTTCATGCATATTCCTGTGTTGTGTTGACACAAATACTATACCCTCAAATATGGCAAACAATCCTCAAGGCTTATTTGTCTATGAGCCACACTTTTAAGTATGCTAGATCTATGGGCTCTCCAACAAATTCTTGTACTTTTGAAAACTCAGAGGCTAGGGAAAGAATGCTCACCTAAATAATAGACATGAAAGAGAAAAGTACATTGCAGTTTATTTGAAAGAAAAATTAAATGATCTTACTGTAGTGGGCAAATTCTACTTTTTTTGTTCTTAAGAGCAAATGCATCTTTTTTTTTTTGGTTCTTTTTTTCAGAGCTGGGGACCGAACCCAGGGCCTTGTGCTTCCTAGGCAAGTGCTCTACCACTGAGCTAAATCCCCAGCCCCGAGCAAATGCATCTTTAATCACATTCCATATAGATTTATTAATGATTACCAAATTCACACACATCCTGGGAATTTTTCTGTTTTGAAAGGTATTTTAACATCTCTTTCCCAAAGGGAACTTGAAAAGATTTGTTCTAAAATTTTTCCATGTCTGAATGACAAAAAATTTATTGATATACATAAGATTAGTTAGAATAAGATATTAGGTCTTCAAATGAATATGGCCCTGGAGTAAAATACTCTATCTCATGTCATACACTGATATTTAGCATCTGCTTCATTAAACTAGCCATTCGGCACTCAGCGGAACCTATGTTTTAAACAAAATATGTGGATAGATTTCACTTTTGTCCTGACACTATAGATAAAAGATAACTCCATCCAATAAGAGCTGCTTTTGGAAATTTTGACTCTTTCAGTAAGAATAACACATTAGGCTTATGTATTTCAACACATTGTCACCAGATAATCAAACTCATTGAAAGGATTAGAAGGATTAGGAGATAGGAACTTGCTAGAGTAGGCACAGCCTTGCTCAAGTTTCCCCTACTCTCCCTCACCTCTGTTTCTCCCTATACATTAGAATGTAGCTCTCTGCTACTGCCATAGAACCTACCTACTTGTTAGCACTGCTTTTTCACAGTGATGATAATGGGCTAAACTTCAAAACCTTAACCCACCTCCCAATTAAATTATTTCTTTTCTAAGAGTTATACAGGTCATGGTTTCCATGCGTAGCAATAGTGACTAAGATAGAAATTTGACGAGAGGTAGGGTATTGCTTTGTTAGCTTGATCATTCTACTTGTTGGCAGAACTTTGTGACTTTGGATTAGAAAATCAGTTGAAGTCGTTAAATGGGGTTTTAATGGGCCACACTACTAGAAACATAAAAGTCAGTACTGCTAAAATCAATATAAGTCACGATGGCCCAGCTCAAGAAGTTTCAGTGGGGAAGAACATTACCTACTGGCAAAGAGACCATTCTTATGATATTTGGTGAAGAGTGTGGATGCTTTTGCCATTGTCCTAAAAAAATTGCTTGAGACTATATTGAAGAGTTTTGGATTAATGGGGTTGGCAGAAGAGATTTCAAGATTGTCATGTTGTTATTAGTGACTGCTTTTATGCAGATGTCCAGTGAAAAAGAGCAAGAAGGGCAAAGAAAAACGTACAATGCAGTTTAAGGAGAAAAGCAACACTAAAAGAAGGCTTGTTAGTGCCAAGTTCACTTCTTTCAAAAAATAAAAGTTTTTTTGTTTTTTGTTTTTTTTTAAAGACTGATGGTCAGTGGAATAAAGGGAATGGTGAGAGGATAAGACCCCACCCAGCTAAGATACCAATTTGTGAAAAAAGATTAAAGAAAAGATTATATCAGTGAAGGAAATTTTCAACAATAGAAAGCTGATGCATATGCAACTGGAGGAGGACACATGTTCCAGTTCTAGTTAGCAACACAGCTTTGACAACTTCGGCTACATGGTTCTTGTCCTAGAGTCAATGCTACAAAGAAGGGGTCATGGAATCTCCCTCCATGGGCAGGGAAAGCTACTGAGTCTATGGCATGTGAAGGGTATCTTTTCACAGAAACCCAGAGAGACAATTGTATGAAGCTATGGAGGTGAAGCCTGGACTGTGTTGAAATGTCACAACCCTAAGATGTTGGAGAAGTTAGAGTCATTGGATACCTCTTCAGGAAAGCTGCAGAACCACCCTAAGAGATAGAAGTATGTTGCAGTCAGCAAAGTTGAAGGCAGTTAGAGATCTAAGTTAGAGATGACATTGATATTAGACAAAGGCTTGTAAAATATGTGATTTGTCCTGCTGAATTTTAGACTAACTTTGGTCTAGCATTTGCTTACTTATGCCCCCTTTCCTCCCTTTTGGAAGAGTAATGTATAATTTTTACAGTGTGTGTTTGAAAGATATGATCTGCGCTTCAATCTTGATTTCAACAGGGAGTTGCAATTATGAGAATACTATAAGATTCAGATCTCAGAAGAGGTTTTGAATTTTAGACTTATAAGCTGTATTGACAATATGATAGACTATGGGGACTTTTGAAGTTGGACTGAATGAATTTCTGCATTTTGAAATGGCCTCAATCCTATGAGGGTCTGGAGGTAGAATGTTGTGTTTTGAGTAAGAGTGGATCTGACAGGCTCATATATGTGAATGCTTATTCATCAAAGAGTATAACTCTTTAAAACTATTAGATTAGAAGATAGTATCTTACTGATGGAAGTGTAGCCTTATTGGAAGAAGTATGCCTCTGGGGGTATGTTTTGAAATTTCAAAAGGTCATATAAGACTTAGATGTGCTGTCTGTTTCTTTCTCTCTCTCTCTCTCTCTCTCTCTCTCTCTCTCTCTCTCTCTCTGTCTCTCTGTCTATGGATCAGGATGCAGCTTGCATCTACTTTTCCAGGTCCTGCCTATACGCTGGCATATTCTCCACCATGATAGTATACTAAAGCACTGAGACTTTAAGCAACTTCCTATATATATGGAGTACCATCTCAGAAGGTGTGCTGAAATATGACCCATTTGTAGACCATCATAATTGTTTCATGGGTATATCTAATAAACTCAGGCTATTGGGATTATTTACCACACATTAGTCATATTTGAAATAGGGGAAGAAGTCCTTGATTTATGGCCTCAAAAGCATTTAGACTCTTGAATCTCATTTGTCCAGTATATTTAGAAATGTGGCAACCAACAGATTGGGAAAAGATCTTTAACAATCCTACATCTGATAGAGGGCTAATATCTGATATATGCAAAGAACTCAAGAATTTAGACTCCAGAGAACCAAATAACCATATTAAAAAAAATAGGGTATAGAACTGAACAAACAATTCTCAACTGAGGAATACCAAATGGCTGAGAAGCACCTAAAGAAATGTAAAACATCCTTAGTCAGACAGCAGATACTGGTGACGATATGGAGAAAGAGGAACACTCCTCTATTGTTGGTGGGATTGCAAGATGGTATAACCACTGTGGAAATCAGTCTGGTGGTTCCTCAGAAAATTGGATAGTACTACCTGAGGACCTAGCTATACAATTCCTCAGCAAACACCCAAAAGATGCTCCAACATATAACAAGGACATATGCTCCACTGTATTCATAGCAGCCTTATTTATAGTCAGAAGCTGGAAAGAACCCAGATGTCCTTCAACATAGGAATGGATACAGAAAATGTGCTATATTTACACAATGGAGTACTACTCAGCTTTTAAAAACAATGACTTCATGAAATTCTTAAGCAAATGGGTGGAAACTAGAACATATCATCCTGAGTGAGGTAACCCAGTCACAAAAGAACATACATGGTTCCTTTACTTGTAACTGGATATTAGCCCCAAAAATTGGAATACCCAAAAAAAATTCACAGACCATGTGAAGCTCAAGAATAAGGAAGACCAAAATGTGGTTGCTTCAAACCATCTTAGAAGGGGGAACAAAATATTCATAGGAGGAAATACAGGTACAAAGAGTGGCACAGAGACTGAAGAAAAGGTCATCCAGAGACTGCTCCACCTGGAGATCCATCCCATGTGCTGTCACCAAACCAAGTCACTATTTCTGATGCCAAGAAATGCTTACTGACAGGATCCTGATATGAATCTCTGCCACAGCCTTACTGATAATGATGAAGATGCTTGCAGCTAACCATTGGACTGCAATGGTTTGCAACTCCATAAGAAGAAAAACATTATCAACTAACCAGACCAGCCAGAGCTCCCAGGGACTAAACCACTACCCAAAGAGTACACATGGAAAGACCCATGGCTCCAGCTGCATATGAAGCAGAGGACGGCCTTGTCTGGTATCAATAGCAGAAGCCCGTGGTTCTGTGAAGGCTCGTTTCCTCAGTTTAGGGGAATGCGAGGGCGTTGAGGTGGGAGTAGGTGTTGTATGAGTGGGAGTGACAATGTCTTCGTAGAAGCAGGGGATTGATTATCGGAGAAGGGGGAAGGCAATAACATTTGAAATGTAAATACATAAAATATTAAAAAAAACAGAAATGCAATAATGATCAAAGAGCCCAAATAAAATTAAGTAACAAAAATGACAACGAATAATAATAATTTGGCTAGATTTTATACTGGGCTTCAGCCACCCCGCCCATGTGGGAAAATCACCAACCAGGCACACATTTAAATAACACAAATTAAACATTCTACACTAGTGGTGTACAGTTTAGATCGGTTTTTTATTCTGATATCGTTAGATAAACTCTGATTTACACATTATACTTTCACAGAGATTCTTTTTGGAAATCTTCATAAATTTCTAGCCAAATCCTCTGCCCTTCCTCTTCCGTTTTGTCTACTATATTTTGTGTTCTGTCATCTTTAACTACACTTTTCAGTGTTATATACACGTAAACATACACACACATATAAATTTATATGCTATATACATATATACATAGATATATAAATACAGATATAGATATGAAACCCGAGGTAACTGTAGAGATTAGGAAAATAAAAGATCCTCACACATGAGACTGAAGATGCAATACAGAGTGGAACAGTATTAAAAAAAAAACAGAAAAAGATCTGAAGGGGAAATTGGGAGAAATGAGGGGTTCTTACTATGGAAGAAGAAAGGAAATAAATATAGAATGAGAGAGGAGAATAAGTAACAGTAAAGATGTCTTAAAAATTCAGAACAACCCATAGTATTAACTAGCTAAATATAAATCACTATAATGCATACTAGTCGGCATATATATATACATATAATATACATATTATACATATATTACCTACATATACACATATACTCATACACATATACATATGTGGTTTAAATGAAATGTTCCCATCTGGGTTTACAGTACTCCTTCCAAGAGCTATAGAGTATCTAACTAAAATCTTACTATCAAGAAGTAGAAACCCTTTGGGAACTGACAGCCATCGGTGTCCAAGAGAATTCCAAAAAAATAAACTATGGCTATTGTACTGGGTTGTTCCCAGAATTGGAAGCTAATATCTATTGCTAAAGCATCGTGTAGTTCAGATTCAGGGCACAGAGGTCTCTTTCTCCAAGCCCTCTAGCTGAATCTGACCTGATAGCCTCCTATGGGAAAATGAGAGTTAACAGTATCAGCAGGCACCATGTGAGCTTCTTAGGAAGAAACCTTCAGTCCTACCCAGCAGTCCTATCAACTAATGATAATTTTGGATGAAACAATGACTAGAATGACAGGACAAACTTAAGGGCACAGTAGTATCCCTTGCTCCTGTAGCACAACATGGCTTGGCAATAACAAATAACACTAATTGTAAGTAAGATATGCCCAACAAGAAGGAATTCATACCTGGTACTGGAAACCTAACTTACTACCCACTGAATAAAGTCATAGATCTTAGAGAACCTATAAATGCCACTTTACTGAACCAGCAGAATCCCTAACTGTACTCTAAATGTTTGTCCTCATACTCCCAAATAAATGCAATCCTTAGCACTAATCAAAGAAACTTCTCTTTGCAACATATGGAGACCATCACAGAAAGCCAGAACTAATAAATACAGAGCTCATCTTGGAAGGAGGGAAGTAGAAAGACTATAAGAGCCAGAGGAAGAAGATATTTCTAAAAGAATGTGTTGCTTAGAAATTTTAGAATGAAGTCTCATTAACATTGGCTAGCCAGAAATAAGCTGAAAAAAATCTACAGCAAAACATATGCTAACATGAATGTGAGTATGCTCACTAAACCTTTAGACAATGCACTAAAAGCTAGAAAGGAATGCTTCAAGTGGAGAAAGAGTATTCTCCCAGAATACTGACCTGATAGCCTCCTATGTGAAAATGAGAGTTAACAGTATCAGAAGGCACCATGTGAGCTTCTAGGAAGAAACCTTCAGTCCTACCCAGCAGTCCTATCAACCAATGATAATTTTGGATGAAACAATGACTAGAATGACAGGACAAACTTAAGGGCACAGTAGTATACTTGCTCCCTTAGCACAACATGGCTTGGCAATAACAAATAACACTAATTGTAAATAAGACATGCCCAACAAACGAGAAAGGAGAAAGAGCACAGCAATTGATTATCCAATACCAAGTGGTCAACCCTAAAAGAGGTAGATTCAAGTATATACAGACTAAAGAATTTATATTCATGTATTTATGAATATGTGTACATATACATATATGCCTGTAGATATACATATACATATATACATATATAATATAAATATACTATCAACAACTAAGTAATTAAAGAAAAAGTGCCATGAATTTGAAAGAAAGCAAGAAGAGGTTTATGAGAGGGCTTGAATGGAGAAAAGGAAGGAGGACATTGTGTAATTATATTCTAAACCCAAAATAAAATAATAAAAAATAAAACAATAAATTTTGATTTCAAAATTAGTGCAAGAATATTGGTGCAGGCTTGTTATCCCAGATATTTGAGAGATTGGAGCAAGTGGATCACAAGTTCAATGATATCCTAAATAGAACAGTAAGAACCTCTATCAAAAAAAAGAGTAGAAATGGAGTTGAATGTGAGCTGAGAATGTGCATGTCCTCGAAGTAGATATATGATTAATAAATGTTCTTTATGAACTCATTGCTATGTGGACGTAATGGAACATTTACTTAGCACCAACAAGGCACTGTGTTCAGTCTGCAGTCGAAAAACCAGTAAATAAAAACAAACAGAAACATGTTCATTGGCTAAAAATATTCACAAATATAAGCAAGAAAGTGATTTGTCTTAATCTTGTTTATAAATGAGCTTGCTTCACCAGATGTCACTTCTGATATTTGACAGAAATACTAATTAAGGGCAAATAAATAAGTTTCAATAAAATAAGAAGTCTGACATTGAAAGGAAAAACCTTTTTATCCCAACAACACAAGGATCCCTCTGGCCTTCTCTGTTGTAGCTGCAGGTGTACAGGTCTACTCTCTTCTCATGGAAATGCTGCTTGGAAAAATAAGGTACATTGCATTTAATTTAATTTAATTTAAATTTTAATTTATTCTTCTTTGATACATTACAACCTGGACAGAGTTTCCACTTTCTCCACTCCTGCCAGCCACCCTACCCTCTTCCTTCTGCCCAGATCAGCCCCTCCTATGTTTTTCTTTAGAAAAGGAAGGCCACTCAAGGGTTATCTACTGGACATAGCACGACAGGTTACAAGTAGGCACAGGCCCTCAAATTAAGGTTGGACAAGGCAACCCAGCAAAAGGGATAAGGTCACAAGAGGGGGCGAAAGACTCAGAGATACCTCTCACTCCCACAGGTAGGAGTCGCATAAGGAGCAACAAGGTACATACCCACAACATACATGCAGTGGACTTAGCCCATTCGGGTGTTCAGACTGTAGCTTCAGTTTCTGGGAAAGCTACGTAGCCCTGTTTTATTTGATTCTACAGGCAGTGTTCTTATGGTGTCCTCAACCCTCTGGCTCCTACAGTTCTTCCTCCTTTTTTTTCCCAGGGTCCAACAAGTTCTGCCTAATACTTAGCTCTGCATCTGCTGCCATCCTTAGGGATAATTACATTGATTTGCTTCCTTCCTTCCTTCCCTCCCTCCTTCCCTCCTTCCTTCCTTTCCTTCCTCCATTTCCTTTCCCTTTCTTCCTTCCTTTCCTTCCTTCCCTCCCTCCTTCCCTCCTTCCTTCCTTTCCTTCCTCCATTTCCTTTTCCTTCATTCCTTCCTTCCTTCCTTCCTTCCCTTCCTTCCTTCCCTTCCTTCCTTCCCTTTCTTTCTTTCCTTCCTTCCTTCCCTTCCTTTCTTTCTTTCCCTCTCTCCCTCCCTCCTTCCTTCCTTCCTTTCCTTCCTTCCTTCCCTTCCTTTCTTTCTTTCCCTCTCTCCCTCCCTCCTTCCTTCCTTCCTTCCCTTCCTTCCTTTCCTTCCTTCCCTTCCTTCCTTTCCTTCCTTCCTTCCCTTCCTTCCTTTCCTTCCTCCTTTCCTTCCTTATTTCCTTCCCTCTCTCCTTCCTTCCTTCCCTCTCTCCTTCCTTCCTTCCCTTCCTTCCTTTCTTTCTTCCTTCCCTTCCTTCCTTTCCTTCCTTCCTTCTTTCCTTCCTTCTTTCCTTCCCTCTCTCCCTCTTTCCTTCCTTCCTTCCTTTCCTTCTTTCTTCCTTTCCTTCCTTTCCTTCCTTCCCTTCCTTCCTTTCCTTCCTTCCTTCCTTTCCTTCCTTCTTTCCTTCCCTCTCTCCTTCCTTCCTTCCTTCCTTCCTTCCCTTCCTTCCTTCCTTTCCTTCTTCCTTCCTTTCCTTCCCTTCCTTCCCTTCTCTTCCTTCCTTCCCTTCCCTTCCCTTCCTTCCTTCCTTCCTTCCTTCCTTTCATTCTTTCTTTCTTTGATCCTTCCGTCCTTTCTTTCTCTCATATTCATTGTTTCATATCATTTCTTTCCTTCATATTCTTTCTTTCATATTCTTTTCTTGTGTGTTATCTGTCTGTCTTTCTGTCCTCTTTTCTTTTTGCCAATCGTGTTTGCTCTAACCTAGGTCTCTGGGCTAACCAACATTTGTTTCCTGGTCATCCAGGTGGTGTCACCTTGTGTTCTGTCTCATGGCATGGGCCTTAAGTTGGACCGGTCTTTGTTGGCTAGTCCCACAAATTCTGAGACACCATCACCCCAGCACATCTTACAAACAAGACAAAATGTAGGTCAAAGGTTTATGGCTTGGTTGAGTCCTACCCCTGGATGCTTTGTATAGCAGAAGCTGGTTGTAGAGTTGCCACTTCAGATTCCATATACCCCTTGCCCCATTACTAGGAGCCTTCATAAGGGTCATCTATGTAGATTTCAGAGAGTTTCCATTGTACTCGGTTTACACATTGCTCAGAAATGCCCCCTGCCCCCGGCCAATTCCAGGAATCTCTCCTACTACTCTCTCCCAAATGCAGAGAAAAGTGTCAGAGATAACCCCGACTCTCACAGTTAGGAGTGCCCCAAAACACCAAGCTACAAAACCATAATATATTCTAAAGACTTAGGTCAGGACCACACATGCACCATGCACTGTGATTGTTGGTTCAGTGTCTGTGAGCCACAGTGAAACCTGCTCAGTTGATTTGGTAATCCATCTTTGTGTGGTGGTCTCAACCTCTGTGGCTCCTACAATCAATCCTTCCCCCTTTCTACGGGGTTCCCCAAGGTCTACCCTAATGTTTGATTATGAGTCTCCGCATCTGCGTTCATTATATTTTATAAATGAACTAAGTAGCTCACATAAAAATGTTGCTCTGTTTAATATTGTTTTTTTCCACACTGAATAGTTTGATACTTCATTTTGCTCCTTAGTTCTGAAAATGCAAGTGTCGGGAAATAAGAAAACTTTGTGTGGCATTGGTAATCCTAACAGGTGATTTGATTTCTGATCATGTAAAATTTGAGAAACTTACATGATTTCATCATCTGTATCAGTTTCAAGGGATTAGTTTGTATGATTTTATATGAAAGTTAGGCTTAAGATAAAAATCATGCAAGAAAAATAAGAGTAATATCTCTGTCATTAAGACTATGTCATTAGAATAGCATCTAAGTAGAACATATTAAAGCTTAATTTGGTATGTTTGTCTCAGCTTTTACAGGAATAGATGCCATTTTATCTGAAGCATGTTATATAAGAATCACTTAGAAAAGGCATGATTTCATCTGCAGCATATTAGATTTGAATCACTTTTCATGAATCCAAGGTAAATTTTAAGCAAGTGAAGCCAGTAAATTCACAGACTTTCTTCCCTAATGGAATTACATTTTTCTTTTGGTTTGAACTCACTCAATTCCTTTTCTGTGTCATAAGTTCAGTCTTCTGACTATTAGAACCATTAAGGAAAATATAATGAGGCCAATTATTTAATTTGCGTACCAGTGAGTTCTTCTTACACATTAGAACTGAGACATTTCCCCTTGTTTTAAATGCTCATATTCCTTATTGCAGGCCGTTATGATCCTTGAGTATTGAAAGAGACAGTCAGCCTAAGTTCTGCGATGTTGGCACCAGAAGAGATACTAAATAGTTTGCTAGCTCTCCATGATAAGAAAAATAGAGTCATTTGTGACTTAGCATCCCTCAGTCATCTATTTTTTGATTCTCTATTCTCACTTCTTGCCATTCATTTGCGACTTCACACTATATACTGTAAACATATTGAACCCATTAAAGTTCCCTAAATATGTCTCACTATTTGTGAGTGTGAGCATATGCTTCTTCTGCCTAGCATATTTTACTCACCCCTCCAGAACTGTGACACACCACTTTTTAAGATAAGCAAATTTCCATTAGGTGAACAAGGATGTGACTTGGTACCTATTGAGTCAAGTATTCTAGATAAAATCTTTGCTTTGCATAACTATTAATGGTATTCAACCTATGATTGGGTTTACAGGTTTTGGCTTTACAGGGATATAAAATTAATGCACATTCAGTAGAAAGCATATCTAAAATTTAAATTTTGATCTGCTCATCGACTATATATTTTGGGGTCAAGGTTCTTTTAAAATGCTAGACTTTGATAGCAGGCCTCAGTTACTAGTCAGTTATGCTAATTTGAGGAAAAAGAACTGACATTCATGATTCTCTGCTGTTAGGGTGAGGGAATTAAGTTATTAAACATAATTTGTCCCCAATATTTCCAATTTTAGGCTTTATTAGGATGCAACCTATTATAGGTTGAAGAGAAATCTAGGATAACAATGCATGGGATGATCATTTCAGTAAAAAAAAGATTGTTGTTTCCTGTTTTAATATATTCTTTACTGAGAGAGCACTGAGAGTTCATGCCTATTCCCAGGACTCACCGCCTCCCTCCCCCCACCACACAAACATTAAACATAACAGCAGACCAAGGCTAGCACACCATCAAGTGCATTACAGCTTCATAAAACATACAGGTCATGCTTCCATTCCTACAACTCTCAGCTCTGCAAGATGATAATCCTGAGTCTAGGGTAAAAATACATAAGAATTCTAATTTATAGTTTTGGTTTGGGACAGTTCTCAGCTACATCAAGCTAGCACTATTATGCCCTCTCCCTCTTCCTATGTGTATATCTTCTGTTACATTATATTCAAAGAGTATATTGCTGTGTGGAGGGAGACCAATTTCTGCCTCTGATGCTGTATATCCTTTTAATTATCCCCTCTAGAACCTTCACTGAATATCTCTTGTTGATCAGCCACTGATTTACCTGCAGGCTCTGTATTGTTTACTGTGTAACCCAGAGGCACCATGGAGTAACAGGTATTCAGACAATCTGATTTTAATCCGGTTGAACTGTTATTAGCTGGTGTGCAACATGCTGGGGTAATCTTTAACCTCTCTTGTGCGCACTTTAATATCTCCAGTAGATGGATAAATACCAACCCAGTTCTCTGGATTGTGTGTAAGCCTTAATATAAGATCTTATTGTCACCTGATCAGCTTATAAAACCTTGCTATAAATTTTGGAAATATTAATATTATCCTCCTAAGAGCATCCCGTTTGCTCTAATTGTCATTTAACATATCACAGAGTCATCCAAGAAGGGAAGCTTAAAAGGGGGGATTTCAGAGGTCAGATTGGCTTCAGGCATGTGTGTCTTGATTGCTAATTAATATCAAGAAGTTCAGCCCTTTATACCACTGGCATTTTGATTTTAGCCTGTATAGAAAAGCTAGCTGGCTTCCTTCATGGTTTCTGTTTCCAACTCCTGCCTGTGTTTCTGCTTAGACTCCTCTCCATGGTGTTGGAGTGTGACCTGGCAGTGTAAATCCATCTCTTCCTCTTCTAAGTTGCTTTTGTGTTTTTAACACAGTGATAGTATGAAGTACAAGAATGAAACAACATACAAAAACATTGAAAAATGAAAGATTACAAGATATGGTGAGTTCTAGAGTATATATGCATTGGTACATAAGACAAGGCAACAAATTAAGACTCAATAGATGATCAAGGAGAATCTCTACCAAATCTGGGTGTTAAGTTGGTGAGTGTAGGAGATCAAAGGTGGCCTAAGATGATGGCAGAAAGATTTCTGGAGTAAGAAAACAAAATCACAAGGATTGTATGGGATTGCAGGCACATGGCATGCTGTAGGAAGTGACAGGGCAGAATAAAACCTGTACCCATGAGGGGAATCTCATGAGCCATTTTAGTAGGATCACTACCCTAGTCTCAAAGGCTACTTAAAGCACCTTCATCAGCTCTTTGTCCCTGAGAACTCCAGATGTGTCATGATGTGCGGAAAACTTGATTGTCATGAAGAGCTTGGACTGAATCCACTAACCACAAGTGATCTGTGGAGCAGTGACTTACAGAGAGCCCTCTTTCAAAGTGAAGACTCCTTTTATGTGAGAATTTCTCAAAAGTGCCATGATTCCAATGATCATGGGATGTTGCTTATATTTTCAATTTACTATCAAAGTATTTTAAATATGCTCCTTTAAACTTATTTTTAGGCACACGCTTTTTGATGGGTGAGATAGACTCCAGGGATGCTTTATATTTTCTTGTTTTGAGAACATTTGTGAACATTTGTGAACATTTTGTGAATGACGCAATAAATGTTGTACGTAAACTCTGTCTAAGAGCAGAGTCCACTTCTTAGTTCATAGTTCTCTGATTTAGAAGTTTGGGTGCAGAAGGACTGGTTTTTGCAGCCCTGAATGTCACAAGTTGCAATCAAGCATTTATATCGAGGTCAAGAGGTTTCCCAAGCTGATATGGTGGTAGGACTACGGGACCATGGTCCCTTATCTTTTGGTCATGTCTTCTTTCAACTTCTAGACATTACCCACATGCTTTTTATACGGTCTCTTCAATCTGCAAGGCCAGCAGCCAAGAATCCTCCCCTTGAATCCTTCTTACTCTTAAATTCTTTCTGGGAAAAACCAGATGAATTTTAAGGGTTAAACTCAATAGGTCACACAAACCCACATAGCCTCCCCATCTTAAGTTCCACTGTGCCTTCCTCATCCCATAGCCCAGTCACTATCATACCTGTCAAAATATTCAAAGTAGTCTCTCTCATGGGAGAGCAGTGGTAGAGGTCATTGGGATCATCTTAGATACGGACTTCTCATTTCTTCAGTAAGGCTTCTTTATAAACTGGGGATGCTAACACTGCTTTTCTGTTCAGACTTCTGTGATAAAGACATGACAATGTGGATGTGTTGTGGTCACTGGTGAACTAGGGCTATGAAAAGGTATCATTGGTTCTACTCACACACCAATGACTACTGGGGACCTTCGCCCCCTCCTCTTTTAAATTCCTGAGTGCTAATTATGTATGGCCTCCAACACTTCACACAGCACTGCTATTGATGTTCCTCCTATTATTTGAACATGAAGATGAATATTTATCTAAAAAGCCAAAAACACTCGAGTCATCGCAAAGTCCCTTGGAAGATTTTTTCTCCATTTCTCTATTGGAAGGTGGTTTCTGGAGTCCATAAATAAATGAGAATTACATATGTGCCCCCTTTCAGTGATATCCAAAGGGTAAATGTATCCAGAATGGGCAAATACTTGAACAAGTCACTTTTTGTGCCATATTAAAAACATTGCCTTTTACAGCCCAAGCTTAAGAATTTTAGCTTCATGAAGCTTCCTTATTCATACCCATAATATAAGCCTATTAAGTGATAACTACCTTGTAGTGTGATTTACTTAAGTTCAGCTAGTCTACAGTAACTTCCAGATAACTCATATATATTGTTCTTATATAACATTATTGTATACTTATGAAAATTGTTATAAATTCCCATCACAATCTCTTTTAAATGCTCATTCTACTACCCGTTGTGAAATAACAATAAAAACGAATATTTTTGATAGTTAATCACTAAACTGAACTTGAAAATCCTCAGAGATTTGAACACACTGTACAAGAACTCTATTACTTAGCCATGCCACCACCCCAAGCTTATAATTATATTTTATGTTTTTAATAAATAATTTTGTTTGGGAGCATTTTGATTTTGCTTGTTTCTTTCCAACTTATACTAGAAAGCATGAATTCCAGGTGAATCCTCCATTATCTCCTTATTTGTAACTGAGGTCTTGAATGCTGTGCAGTGTGGATTTTGAAAGCTCATGTTTTCAAGCATCATGGCTACTTGTCTTTTTTTTTTTTCTGCCTTGTGGATTTCTTCTGGTGAAGGAATGAAGGGTGTCAAGTAGCTCACTTTCCTCTGTAACAACTGCAGTGTTTCCTCTCACAAGCCACCTTACAGCAAAAAGTGGTTACCCAGCCAGGAAAAAGCAAAAAGATATACAATTGCAGGCACCAGTATCAGTCACTGACTTTAACTAAATGAGAAGCTCAAGACAAACACTTATATTTCAAATGTTATCCCCTTTCCCAGTTTCCTGTCCCCAAACCCCCTATCCCACCCCCCATCCCCCTTCTAGTATGAGGGTGTTCCGCATCCCTAAACATCCACCCCTTTCTCCTTCCCTGCCCTGACATTCTCCTACACTGGAGGATCCAACCTTGGTAGGACCAAGGGCTTCTCCTCCCATTGGTGCCCAACAAGGCCATTTTCTGCTCCATATGGAACGGGAGCCATAGGTCTGTCCATGTACCCTCTTTGGGTAGTTGTTTGGTACTTGGGAGCTCTGGTTGGTTGGTATTATTGTTCTTAAGGGGTTGCAAGCCCCTTCAGCTCCTTCAATCCTTTCTCTAATTAATCCAGCTGGGACCCCATTCTTAGTTGAATGGTTGGCTGCAAGCATTAGGCTCCTGTATTTGCCATTCTCTCAAGAGACAGCTATATAAGGCTCCTGTCAGCATGCACTTCTTGGCATCACCAATATTATCTGGGGCTGGTGGCGGTATGTATATGGGCTGGATCCCCAGGTGGGACAGGCTCAGAATGGCCACTCCATCAGTCTCTGCTCTAAACTTTGTCTCCATATCTTCTCCTATAAATACATTTGACCCCCTTTTAAAGAGAACTGAAGCATCTGAACTTTAGTCGTCCATCTTCTTGAGCTTCATGTGGTTTGTGGATTATATCTTGGGTAATACAAGCTTCTGGGCTAATATGCACTTATAAGTGAGTGTATACAGGGTGTGTGTGTGTGTGTGTGTGTGTGTGTGTGTGTGTCCACATGTGTGTGTGTTCTGTGATTGGTTTACCTTGCTCAGGATGATATTTTCTAGTTCCATCCATTTGCCTATGAATTTTATGAAGTCATTGTTTTTAACAGCTGAGTAGTACTCCACTGTGTAGAGATGTACCATACTTTCTGTATCCATTCCTCTGTTGAAGGACATCTGAGTTGTTTCCAGCTTCTGGCTATTATAAATAAGGCTGCTGTGAACATAATGGAGCATGTGTCCCCGTTATATGTTGGAGCATCTTCTGTATTTATGCCAAGGAGTGGTATAGTTGTGTCTTCAGGTAGTACAAGGTCCAATTTTCTGAGGACCTTTCAGACTGATTTCCAGAGTGGTTGCACCAGCTTGCAAACCCATCAACAATGGAGGAGTGTTCCTCTTTCTCCACATCCTCACCAGCATCTGTTGTCAATTGAGTTTTTGATTATAGCCATTCTGACTAGTGTGAGGTGGAATCTCAGGGTTGTTTTGATTTGCATTTCCCTGATGATGAAGGATGTTGAACAGTTCTTTGGGTACTTCTCAGCTATTCGGTATTCCTCAGCTGAGAAATCTTCATTTAGTTCTGTACCCCACTTTTAATAGGGTTATTTGACTCTCTAGCATCTAACTTCTTGAGTTATTTGTATATATTGGATATTAACTCTCCATCAGATGTAGGATTGGCAAAGATCTTTTCTGAATATGTTGGTTACCATTTTGTCCTAATAACATTGTCCTTTGACTTACAGAAGTTTTGCACTTTCATGAGGTATCATTTGTTGATTCTTGATCTTAGAGCATAAGCCACTGCTGTTCTGTTCAGGAAATTTCTCCCAGTGCCCATGTATTCAAAGCTCTTCCCCAATTTTTCTTCTATTAGTTTGACTGTATCTGGTTTTATATGGAGGTCCCTGATCCCCTTGGACTTGAACTTTGTACAGGGCAATAAGAATTGGTCAAATTGCATTCTTCTACACGCTAACCTCCAGTTGAACCAACACCATTTGTTAAAAATTTTATCGTTTTTTTTCCACTGGAAGGTTTTGACTCCTTTGTCAAAGATCAAGTGACCATAGGTGTGTGTATTAATTTCTGGGTTTTCAATTCTATTCCAATGACCTACCTGCCTAACTCTGTACCAATACCAGACAGTTCTTAATCACTTTACAGTTTGTGGTCAGGGATGGTAATTCCTCCAGAAGTTCTTTTATTGTTGAGAATGATTTTTGCTATCCTGTTTTTTTTTGTTGTTTGTTTGTTTTGTTTTTTTTTTGTTGTTGTTCCAAATGAATTTTCAAATTGCTCTTTCCAACTCTATGAAGAACTGAGCTGGAATTTTACTGGGGATTACATAGAATCTGTCAATTGCTTTTGGCAAAATGGCCATTTTTCCTATATTACTCCAGCCAATCCATGAGCATGGGAAGTCTTTCCATCTTCTGAGATCTTCTTCAATTTTTTTCTTCAGAGATTTCAAATTCTTGTCGTACAGATCTTTCACTTGCTTGGTTAGAATCCCACTGAGGTATTTTATGATATTTGTGACTATTGTGAAGGATGTCATTTCTCTAATTTCTTTCTCAGCCTGTTTATCCTTTGAGTAGAGGAAGGCTACTGTTTGAGTTGCTTTTACATCCAGGCAATAGGCTGTAGTTGTTTATCGGATGGAACTTTTGGGGTCACTTAAGTATACTATCATATCATCTGCAAATAGTGACATTTTGACTTCTTCCTTTTTTCCTTTCCCATTTTTATCTGTTTGGCCACCTTTTGTTTAACTACTCTGACTAGGACTTCAAGTACTATATTGAATAAGTACGGAGTGGGCAGTCTTGTCTAGTGGGATTGCTTTAAGTTTCTCACCACTTACTTTGATGTTGGCTACTGTTTTGCTGCATATTGCTTATATTGCTTTTACTATGTTTAGGTATGGGTCTTGAAGTCATGATCTTTCCAAGACTACGAATATGAAGGGGTGTTAAATTTTGTCAAATCCTTGCTCAGCATCTAATGAGAGGATCATTTTTTTTGTTTTGTTTTGTTTGTTTTGTTTTTTTGGGTTTTTGTTTTTTTGTTTTGAGTTTGTTATCTAGTGGATAATGTTGAAGGATTTCCGTATATTGAGCTGCATCCCTGGGATGAAAGATGATCTTTTTGATGTGTTCTTGGATTCGGTTTGCATTATTGAGTATTTTTGCGTTGATATTCTTAAGGAAAATTGGTCTGAAGTTCTCTTTCTTTGTTGGGTCTTTGTGTGGTTTAGGTATAAGCATAATTGTGGCTTCATAGAAGGAATTGGGTAGCGTTCCTTCAGTTTCTATTTTGTGGAATAGATTTGACAGTATTGGTATTAGGTCTTCTACAAAGGTCTGAGAGAATTATGTACTAAACCCATCTGGTCCTGGGTATTTTTTTTTTGGTGGGGTGACTTTTTAAAATTTTTTCGTTAGATATATTTCTTTACTTACATTTCAAATATTATTCCTTTTCCCAGTTTCCTGTCCATAAGTCCTCATCCCCTCCCTCTCCCCCATATGGGTATTCCCTTCATCCATCCCCTTTACCATCCCCCCTGCATATTCCCCTGCACTGGGGGACCAACCTTGGCAGGGCAAAGGGCTTCCCCTTCCACTGGTGCCCCAACAAGGTTATTCTCTGGTACATATGCAGTTGGATCCCTGGGTCAGACCATGTATAGTCTATAGGTAGTGGTTTAGTCCCTGGAAGTTCTGGTTTGTTGGCATTGTTCTTGCGGGGTTGCAAGCTCCTTCAACTCTTTCAATCCTTCCTCTAATTTCCCTCAAGGGGATCTTGTTCTCAGTTCAGTGGTTTGCTGCTAGCACTGACCTCTGTATTGGACATGCTGTGGATGTGTCTCTCCGGAGAGATCTATAGCCGTTCCCTTTTAGCATGCACTTTTTTTTAGCTTCATCTGGGTACAGAGAGCTGTGGGACAGGGTCAGCTCTGGGTGCAGGCAGAAAATGGAAGGTTCCTGTCCCAGACTGCTCCTGAGTTTGTGTGTTTTGAGGACTCCATCCCTGTCCTTTGGAGCAGAATTGTTGGTCTTACCTCTGCTCTCAGATATGGCAGTGCTCCTGACCACTGGCTTTCAGCTCTGACTATTTCTCCTCAGAGAATGGGAAGCTTACTATGGACCTCAATCCACCTTATTATATTTAATTGGCGTAGGATTAGTTACATCTCCTACTGAAGCTAGACCAGGCAACCTAGTTAGCAGAAAGCGATCGAATGGCATGCAACAGAGTCATAGACATCTGCTGCTTCAGTTTGTAGGTTTCCCAGATGAAAACCAAACTGGATATCTGTTGCATATGTGGTAGGGGCCTAGGTCTGAGCTATGGATGCCATTTTGATTGGTGCTTCTGTCTTTGTGAACCCCTATGGCAGCAGGTTAGTTGATTCTATAGTTTTTTTTTCTGGTGTCCTTGACTTCTCTGGTACCTTAAATCCTCTCCTCTTTCACAAGGTTTCCTAAGCTCACCCTAATGCTTGGCTGGGGGGGTCTCTGCCTCTGTTTCCATTAGCTGTTGGATGAAGCCTCTCAGAAAACAGATATTGTAAGCTCTGTCTCCAAATATATCAAAATACCATTAATCATGTCTGGGTTTGGCTCTCGCTCATGGGATGAATCTCAAGGTGGGCCAGTCAGTGGTTGGTCACTCCCTCAGTCTCTGCTCCATCTTTGTCCCTGTATATCTTGTAGGCGGGGCAGCTTTGTGGTCACAGGTTTTGTGGGTGTATTGGTGTCCCAGTCCTTCCACTGGAAGTCTTGTCTGGCTACAGGAGGTGATTATTTCAGTTATTTATATCCCCTGTTGCTAGAAGTCTTAGACAGGATCACCCTGATAGATTACTGGGAGTTTCCCTTGTTAATGGTCTCTAGCATTCCCACCTCAACTAGTTCTCCTTACCAGTTCTCACACACTCTATTCTTCTACTTCTTCAATGGTAATCCTTAACTCTCCCTCACCCAAACTCCTCGCTTTATTCACCAACAATATCCAGTCTATGTTTCCCTTCTGAGATTGATTCAAGCATTCTCCGCTTGGGGCCTTATTACTTAGATTCTTTGGGTGTGTCTTGTAGCATGGTTACTCTGTACTTTATGATTAATATCCATTTATAAGAAAGTATACCACGTGTATCCTATGGTTCTGGATTACTTTACCCAGGATATTTCTCTAGTTTCATGCAATTGGCTGCAAGTTTCCTGGTGTCTTTGTTTTTAAAAACTGAGTAATATTCCATTGTGTACATATACCACATTTTCTTTATCCATTCTTCCCCTGAGGGACACATCTGTGTTGTTTTCAGTTTGTGCCAATCACAAATAAAGATGCTATGAACATAGTTGATCAAGTGCCCTTGTGGTATGATGGAACGTCATTTGGATATATATCTAGGAGTAGTAAACCTGCGTCTTGAAGTAGAAATAGTCTCAATTTTCTGAGAACCCACCAAATTGATTTCCAGTGGTGGTTTAAGTTTGCCACCCCACTGTCAAAGGAGAAGTGGTCCCTTGCTCCACATCTGTGCCAACATGGACTATCCCTTGAGTTTTGGATCTTATCCATTCTGATAAGTGAAAGATGGGATTTCAGAGTCATTTGATTTGCATTCCTTGAAGAATAAGGATGCTGAACATTTCTTTTTTATGTATTGGATAATGTTAAGTTTACATTTCAAATGTTAGCCCATTCCCTGGTTTCATGTACATAAACCCCCTATCCCATGCCATCCTATCCCCTCTTCTTCTATGAGGGTGTTCCCCCACCCATCCACCCACTCCTTCCAGCATCCCTGCCCTGACATTCCCCTGGAGGGTCCAGTCTTGGCTGCACCAAGGGCTTCTCCTCCCATTGGTGCCCAACAAGGCCATCCTCTGCTACATATGCAGCTGGATCCATGGGTCTGTCCATGTGTACTCTTTGGCATTCCTCACTTTCTATTCTATTCTATCAATGTACATAATTTTATGTTGAGGTCTTAGACACTCTTTATCTTTGAACCTCTTGACACTTTATTTACATGATAAATAGGAATCTTTTTACATTCTTCTACATGCAGATACCCAGTTCTACCAGCAATCATTCTTCAGTATGATTTTTGTTTTTCTCATTGTATAATTTTGACTGCTTTGTCAAAAACCAATTGTCCACAAGTATATGGGTTTATTTCTGTATTTGTGATTCAATTCAATTGATCAACCTGTCTATTTTTATGCCAATACCAGGAGGTTTTTGCTACTACTTTTCTGTAGTACAGCTTGAAATCAGAGACGGTGTAGCCTATAGAAGTTTTTTTTTTTTTTTTTTTTTATTGTACAAGATTGGTTTAGTTATCCTCTTTTATTCTCCAATTTTTTTCCACATAAAATTGAGTAATCTTCTTTAGAAGTCTTTAAGGAATTGTGTTGGAATTTTTATGACTGCATTGAATCTGTAGATTGCTTTTGGTAAAATCTCATATTTACTATGTTAATACTACTGATCTATGAGCATGAGAGATCTTTATATCTTCTGTTTCCTTTCTCAGTTTCATTTTTCGGAGACTTGAAGTTTATGTCATACAGGTATTTCCCTTGTTTGGTTAGAGTTGCACTAAGATATTTTAGATTATTTTTGGTTATTGTGAGATCATTCTTTCTATCATTTCTTTTTTATCATATTTATCATTCTTATAGATGAATACTAATTTTATGAGTTAATTTTGTAACCAGCCATTTTGCTAAAAATGTTGTAGGGGTTACCTGGTAAGATTTTTGGGGATCACTTATGTACACTAGCATATCATCAGCACAAAGATGTAGTTTGACTTCTTTCTTTCCAATTTGTATTACATCCATCTTTTTAATTGTCTTCTTGCTCTAGCTAAAACTTTAAATACTATATCGAACAGATAGCAGAGAGTGGGTAGTCTTGACTTGGTGATTTCAGTGAAATTGCTTTATTTTTCTATTTCTTGTTATTGGCTCTCAGCTTGTTATTATGGCCTTCATTATCTTTTCCTCTTTCTTTTTTCTTTCCTCCTCTTCCTCCTTTAACATATGCGCCCTTTATCCCTGATCTTTCCAATCTTGTAACATGAAGGGGGCCTTGATTTTATCAAAGAGTATTTCAACATACAATGAGAAGAACTTGGGTTTTTTTCCCCTCTCTCTTTAGAACAACAATATCAACCAACAAGTCTTTCCAGCTCCCAGGAACTAAACCAACCAAAGAGTACACATGGAAGGACCCATGGCTCCAGCTGCATATGTAACAGGATTATCGTATTTGGCATCAGTTGTGGGGGTGCTTTGGTCCCCTGAAGACTTAATGCCCCTTGAGGGAATGCTAGGGTGCTGAGGCAGGTGGGGGTGGGTTTGTAGGACAGCACCCTCATAAAAGCAGGGGGGATGGCAGAGAGGATAGGCGGTTAACTAGGAAGGGGGATAATATTTGAAATATAAATAAATAAAATAACCAACAAAATAAAAAATAATTTGTTTATATGATAGATTGCATTAATGGATTTCACTTGTTGAATCCTTCGGATAAAGCTGACTTAAATAAGTTGAATATTTTTGATAAGTACTTGAATTTAGTTTGTGAATGAGTATTTTTGCAACAATGTTTATGAACTGAAATTCTCTTTCTTTGTTGAATCTTTGTGTGGTTTATTATCAACATGACTATGGTCTCATAAACTGAGTTTCCCAATGGTCTTTTGGTTTCTATTTTGTGGACTAGTTTGAGGAGTATTGGTATTAGCTTTTCTTTAAAGTCTGGTAAAATATTGCACTAAAACTAGATGTCTATGGGTTCTTTTAGAATGGAGGACTTACATTGACTGCTTCTATTTCCATAGGGAATATAGATCCATTGAAATTGTTTACCCGATTGGTTTAACATTGGTAGGTGATATCCATCATGGAAACCACCCGTTTCATTTAGATTCTCCAATTTTGTGGAGTACATGCTTTTGAAGTAAAAACCTAATGATTATTTGAAATTTCTCAATGCGTGTTGACTTTCCCCCCTTTCCAATTCTGATTTTATTAATTTGAATACTGTATTTCTGCATTTCAGTTGGTTTGGCTAAAGGTTTGTCTATCTTGTTGATTTTTCTCAAAGAGCCAGCTCTTAGTTTTGTTGTTTTTTTGTGTATTATTCTCTTTGTTTTAATTGGTTGATTTCAGCCCTGAGTTTAGTTATTTCCTGCCATCTTCTCCTCTTGGGATTTTTTTTCTTTCTAGTGCTTTCAGGTGTGCGTTTAAGTAGCTCATATGAGATTTCTCCTTTTTTTTTTTGTTTGCTTAATGAGGGCATTTATTTTTTATTTTTTAAGGTTATCAGGTTTTTATTTTTCTAGGCATAAGGGTCATGCAAGACATTTTTGATAAATGTAGTCCCATACTTAGCTATAGCATATTTATTCTCACTTTCCTAAAATCTTATTCGACTCTGACATTTGGTGTCACATAAACCTTAAACCTACTTTTACTCACTATTTTTGAAACTGAAGAATTATTTAAGTTGAGCAATCACCATCAAACAAGGAATTGCTCCATGTTTAAAACTCACCAATCATTTTCTTTTTTTCTTTTTTTTAGTTCCATTTTTATTAAATTGGGTATTTCTTATTTATATTTCAAAGGTTATTCACTTTCCCGGTTTCCAGGCCATCAACACCCTAAACCCTCCCCATCCCTTTTCTATATGGGTGTTCCCCTCCCTATCAACTCCACTATTACCATCCCCCCCAACAATCCCGTACACTGGGGGTCCAACCTTGGCAGGGCCAAGGGCTTCCCCTTCCACTGGTGCTCTTACTAGGCTATTCATTGCTACCTATGCAGTTGGAGCCCAGGGTCAGTCCATGTATAGTCTTTGGGTAGTGGCTTAGTCCCTGGAAGCTCTGGTTGGTTAGCATTGTTGTTCATATGGGGTCTGAAGCCCCTTCAAGCTCTTCAAGTCCTTTCTCTGATTCCTACAATGGGGGTCCCGTCCTCAGTTCAGTGGTTTGCTGCTGGCATTCGCCTATGTATTTGACACATTCTGACCATGTCCCTCAGGAGAGATCTACATCTGATTCCTGTCAGCCTGCACTTAGCTTCATCCATCTTAACTAGTTTTGGTGGCTGTATATGTATGAGTCACATGTGGAGCAGAGTCTGAATGCCCGTTCCTTCAGTCTCTGCTCTAAGCATGAGGGTATTTAGTGCTGTGAAATTTCCTCTTAGCACTTCTTTTATTATGTCCCATAAGTTTTGGAACATGGTGCCTTTATTTTAAGTGAATTCTAGAAAGTCTTTAATTTCTTTTTTTCTGCTTCCTCTTTCTTCTTGATTCAGTGGTCATTGAGTACAGAAATGTTCAGTTTCCACGAGTGTCTAAGCATTCTTTTGTTTCTGTTGTTGCTGTTGTTGAAGTAAAGTCCAACATTAATTCATTAAGATAAGAGGGTTTATATCAATTCCCATGTATCTGTTGAGCCTTTCCCTGTGACCAACTATATGGTTAGTTTTGGAGAAGGTTCCATGAAGTGCATAGAGTGTTTAAGTGAAATGTTCTATACTTATATGTTAGGTCCATATCATTCATATATATATATATATATATATATATATATACATATATATATATACACACACATACATACATATACATATGTATATATATATGTATGTATGTGTGTATGTATATGTATATATATATGTATATATATATATATTTTATAAATACTTGTTAGGTCCATTCAATTCATTATGTGTTAGTTTTATTATATCTTTGATTAGTTTCTGTCTAGATTATCTGTCAATTGGTCAAATCTCCAACTACTAATGTGTGGGGTTTGATGTGAATTAAGCCTTAATAATGTTTTTTTTATGAATAGGAGTGTTCTTGCATTTGGGACATAGATATTCAAAATTGTAACTTTATCTTAGTGAATTTTTTCCTTGGTGAGTATCATGTCCTTAATCTCTTTTAATTACTTCTTATTGAAAGATAATTTTAGTATATATTAGAATGGCTATTCCAGTTTCCTTCTTAGGTCCCTTTGCTTGGAAAATCTTTTTTCCTGCCCTTTACCCTGAGCTAACGTCTATCGCTATTGCTGAGGTGTATTTCTTGCATTCAGCAGAATGAGGGATCCTGTTTATGCATCTGTTCTGTTAACCTGTGTCTTGTTCTTAAGAACTGAATCCTGGCGAGGATGTGGAGAAAGAGGAACACTCCTCCATTGTTGGTGGGATTGCAGACTGGTAAAACCATTCTGGAAATCAGTCTGGAGGTTCCTCAGAAAATTGGACATTGAACTGCCTGAGGATCCAGCTATACCTCTCTTGGGCATATACCCAAAAGATGCCTCAACATATAAAAGAGACACGTGCTCCACTATGTTCATCACAGCCTTATTTATAATAGCCAGAAACTGGAAAGAACCCAGATGCCCTTCAACAGAGGAATGGATACAGAAAATGTGGTACATCTACACAATGGAATATTACTCAGCTATCAAAAACAACGAGTTTGGGCTGGAGAGATGGCTCAGCGGTTAAGAGCACCCGACAGCTCTTCCAGAGGTTATGAGTTCAATTCCCAGCAACCACATGGTGGCTCACAGCCATCTGTAAAGAGATCCGATGCCCTCTTCTGGTGTATCTGAAGACAGCTACAGTGTACTTATATATGATAAATAAATAAATCTTTAAAAAAAAACAACGAGTTTATGAAATTCGTAGGCAAATGGTTGGAACTGGAAAATATCATCCTGAGTGAGCTAACCCAATCACAGAAAGACATACATGGTATGCACTCATTGATAAGTGGCTATTAGCCCAAATGCTTGAATTACCCTAGATCCCTAGAACAAACGAAACTCAAGACGGATGATCAAAATGTGAATGCTTCACTCCTTCTTTAAATGAGGAAAAAGAATACCCTTGGCAGGGAAGGGAGAGGCAAAGATTAAAACAGAGACTGAAGGAACACCCATTCAGAGCCTGCCCCACATGTGGCCCATACATATACAGCCACCCAATTAGACAAGATGGATGAAGCAAAGAAGTGCAGACCGACAGGAGCTAGATGTAGATCGCTCCTGAGAGACATAGCCAGAATACAGCAAATACAGAGGTGAATGCCAGCAGCAAACCACTGAACTGAGAATAGGTTCCCCGTTGAAGGAATCAGAGAAAGAACTGGAAGAGTTTGAAGGGGCTCGAGACCCCATATGTACAACAATGCCAAGCAACCAGAGCTTCCAGGGACTAAGCCACTACCTAAAGACTATACTTGGACTGACCCTGGACTCTGACCCCATAGGTAGCAATGAATATCCTAGTAAGAGCACCAGTGGAAGGGGAAGCCCTGGGTCCTGCTAAGACTGAACCCCCAGTGAACTAGATTATGGGGGGGAGGGCGGCAATGGGGGGAGGGTTGGGAGGGGAACACCCATAACGAAGGGGAGAGGGGGAGGGGGGGAGGGGGGGAGGGGGATGTTTGCCCGGAAACCGGGAAAGGGAATAACACTCGAAATGTATATAAGAAATACTCAAGTTAATAAAAAAAATATTCATACTAAAGAAAAAAAAAAGAACTGAATCCATTGCTCTTGAGAGATATTAATGACCAATGATTGTTAATTCTTGTTCTTTTGATGTTGGCTCTAGTAGTGTGTATGTGTGCTTCCCTTATTTTGAATTTGCTGGTGTGGAATTGTTTCTTTTCTGGGTTTTCCATTGTAGGTTAATGTATACCCTCTTAGGTCGCTGGATTCCTTCTAGTAGTCTTTGTAGGGCTGTATCTGTAGAACACCTTGCTGTTCCAGGTGCTGGCAGTCTTGGGAACTGCAGACTGAGCCAAGGGCCAAACATATTCAATATACCTTTGGCTACACAGGAAGTAGACACCAAGGATCAAATTGGACATTATGAATACTGAGTACAGAAAAATTTCAGTTCAAAACAAAACAAAACAAAACAACAACAAGCACACAGCCTCCAGATCATCATGGACAAGTTGAAAATCCATAGACACTGCTTTTAAAGATAAGGAGCGATTGGAAGGAACATCTTCTGTCTCTCTGACAAGAAGAGATGTCTCCTGCCTCTTTGCATCATATGGATAATGATATTACCTACCACATGAACATGCAAAGGATTGGTAACAACCTTGGAAATTTTACCATGAATATAATTTCTATTCATGTTCAAATGCATTAATAAGTTTGGAACCTTATCCACATGAATTTCAGTGTAAGACAAATACTCGGGGTTCAATAAACTGTACCAATCATTTTGCTGTTGCGAGAAGCGAAGCAAGCTCCTACAGCCATGGACCTTGTTCTGATGACTCAATGACAGCAGAGTACAGTTTTAAACTCTACAAAATAACGAAGTGATGGAATTCAAGGAGTTCAGCAGAGGGAGAGCTCTGAGTCCACTTAGCGGGGTAGCTGACCAAACTGCCAGTCATGGTGTAGGCAGCTCATCAACTTACATTAAAGGTATATGGAAAGTACGCTATTAATGTTTAGCAAATACTGCACAGGCCAAACCTTTTCATGAATGGAATGCAACATTAGACCAGAAACACTAGCTTTCAGAATTTCAGGGTTAGAGAAGAATGGAATTAAGAAAAACCTTTGTTTGTCCACTTCTAGAACATCATGGAGTAAATAACTCAATCAACAAGATTTAATCATTTTTTGCCAGGCATAGAACATTTATTCTACAATTCAAAAGCAACTGGAGTTTAAGGAATCACTGGACATCTCACCCCGAAAAATATCACATCTCTCTCTCTCTCTCTCTCTCTCTCTCTCTCTCTCTCTCTCTCTCTCTCTCTCTGTCTCTCTCCTGTAAAAAATATGCTAATCTATTCTCTATGCAAATTTTCTAGTTCCTCCTAAATGTTGGAAACCCTCAAAATTCAAAGGAATTCAGATATTTCCATTCCTCTGCCTGTGGAGTTGGTCATGACCATGATCCGTGGTGCCACCAGAAACTCTGTGGAAACCCATGATCCCTGCTGCCTCTGGCTGCTATAGGCTGGGAAGCTTCATTTGTAGTGATATTGATGACTTCACATTCATTTTTGTGACACTGGAGGCTTCTGTGCGAAATCTCCCTTCCATCCCCCCACAAAAAGAAACAGTCCAGAATGGAAGCTATTTGAAGAGTCTTTAAAAATTGTGATAAAAATGTTGAAATGTAGCTCTTTACAATCAATAGCTTCTGGCAATGATTGGAGTTTACAGGGGTAGGATGAGAAAGGAATCAGTTTTCTTTAAGGAGCTAGTTACTGGTATGACCACACTCCAATGAGTATATGTGCAACACAAATTGGACTTTGTGGGGTTTTTAGGGAGTTGGTGGGAGGTATAAGAATGGGAGGGTAGACCTGAGAGGAATGGAAATGTACTGTGATCATGATGCAATGTATGGAATTTCCAAATGATGAATAAAAATATGGTTGGGGGAGGAGATATTTATCAAATAACAAAAAATTGAGATAAAAATCGGAAGACAAGCTTAGAGAAAACAAAAATGAAAGACTCCAGAAAGACAAGCAAACACTATACATATCCATTAAGCTGAATCTCAACAATTGGATAGATGTGGTGAAACCCAGAGCTGAGGCGGGGTCTCCTGCTTACTTGATACACAAGGACGTGTGAGAATTAAGAATGAATCAGTCCAGGCAGAAATACCCTGAAGCTAAGTAAGAGCTTCAAACTCTTAAGGAGGAAGTTGATGCATGTGTTTCTCAGCCCATACGTCACACTTTCAGTGTGTCGTGGTGAGGGTGGGAAATCACATTTGATGTTCTAGTTTCCTCTTAAGTAGCCCTGTATTTTGTAGTTTGCATTATCCTGCCATCTTACTAATGAAGAATTATTATGGCCAAGAAATCTGTTGAGGCAGTTCAAACTGGCAAACCACTTAAAGGCGAGGAAAGGATGTTTTCAATCTGGAATCAGGGACTCCTAAACATTAGGACACACATAATTTGGCTCCCAGTCTCCTAGCGGAACCACAATCATAATGGATTTCCTTTTGGAGTGTCAAGAAGTATATTGTGGGTGCGGGGAGGATACACAACACTCAGCAGAAAGGATCCCTGTTGAATTTTCAACAAAGCACTTATTTAAGGAGATGCTAGACTTGGAAATATTTCAAAAGTGCATTCCCCGAGACTGGCAGCTGTGTGGGATTTCTGAGGTAAGTTATAGAATATGGACTATATTTTGTAGGGAAAAAAAAGCTAAGCAATTAACAAAGGGAATGATGTGAACACAAAACTTCCCTGTGATGACACAGAAAAACAAATTTGCCCACGTGCCCTACAACCAAGTAGGGAAGCACGTTCATTTAAAGTGAGAATCAGGACCATTCATGAGTTGACAACACTTCTTTCCCATCAAGATACACACCCTCTCTTTTTATTCACTTGCAATCTCAGTCAGAATTAGGAAAAACAAATGTGGCTTAATGAAGGGAACTCGTATCCTGATATGTTTCAGGAAAGTTTTAGTCAATCTTGAAAGCTGATTCATCTCAAATCACAATTGAGAAAATTAAGTCCTATTTAAGCACAAGTAATGGTGAGGTTAAAATGCAGATTGAGACAATTACCTACACACATGAAATTACACTTTTGCAAATAGTCTGAGAAAGAAGTGGTTTAGGACAGTTTCTTCTGTCAATTATTAATTGTGAAAACCATGATTGATCAGATAGTTGTTCTATTATTTATCTGTTGCTGTGGAATAAATCGCACCGAACTTTGTAGTGTAAGACACGTACATATTATTTGTCAGTGAATGTGAAACCATGTGTCAGGTGTGGTCCAGTGCGGAGACTCCTGGGATTGACATGATGACTCTAGCTTGAACAGTGAGCTATCTTGACCACTGAGAAAGCCCTCTTGTTTAGATTTAGATTAGTTATTTGCAATCTAGAAGCTATTAACAAATCATGTCTCTGATTTTGACTAGAATCTTCACCTAGCCAAACAATTCTCGTTCATTTCTTAGCTTTTTCACAAATTCGCCACTCTCCGTCTCATAACCAAATTCTTATCCTTGCTTTCTTTTCAATGTAGTTTTATTTATAAAGTGTACATATACATTTATAAAGTACACATATACATACTTGCTTATCTAGTGACATATAAATGTGTTCATCATCATACGTATGTAATAATCTCCTTTGCTTTGCTTTTCTAAAGGTTACATATATGAATGTAGCTCTAAATATAGAACTTTTCACTTAATATTTTTGTTAGCCCCCATGTCTGTTGTATCATTGGTATGACTGCAGTATGACAGTGTGTTATGTTACCATAATGGCTTACTAAGACATTTCCTTTCCCATAGGTAGTTGGTATTAAGACTGCTTTTGAGATTTTGCATAAATTATAATATTGTGGTCTATAAAAGAAATTTGCAATACAGACTTGAATAAAATTAAAAATGTCTGTGCTAAAGACGACTTAGGCAAAACCACAAAAGGGATTTTTAGATGCTGGTCACTTGGATACCACGTGGCTAGTTTATTACAAATTGATTTCATTTGCATTACATAGTCCAGAAAAAAAACTCCTTAACATGTACGCAGATGTCCCCATAAAAGAAACAAATACACACACACACACACCCCCCACACACGCAAAATTCATAAATATGTTTATTTTAGTTGACTCAGAGTTGGACAGATGTGGAGGCAATTGAGTTCAGTAGGTGAATAGAGAAATAAGCTAACATGTCAAACATCAACCAAGGAGTGCACATGGAGTGGTCCATGGCTTTAGCTTCATATGTAGAGAGAATGGCCTTGTTAGGCATCCACAGGAGGAGAGCCCTTGGTCCTGTGAAGTCCTGCTGTTCAAGAGTAGGGGAATGCCGGGGGGGGGGGGTGGGGGGGGTGGGGGGGTGGGGGGGTGGGGGTTGGGACAGGAGTGGGTCGGGGAGCAGCCTCATAGAAACAGGGGAGGGGGATGGGATAGGAGGTTTCTGGAGAGGAAACCCGGAGAGGGAATAACATTTGAAATGTAAATAAAATATCCAATAAAAATGATGAAAAAACCAGTAAAATTTTAGTCAATGCCAAATAGATAGGAGCTACCGTTCCACACTAAGAGGAAAACTAAATGAGCATTCTAAGGGGAAGCTGTTCAAAGGACGGTAACTGCTGTATGACCATAAGGATGTGCCCTTCTGGAAAATGCAACAAGAGGGAGTCAGTTTTAACTTGATATTTCAATCCAGCCACAAACTGGAGAAAGGCAGGAGTGTATTCAAGGTGCCAGAGATGTTCAGGTCAGTCACACTGCTCTTTATAATACAGTATAGCAAAAACATCCTACTACACATGTGCCTAAGTCCATAGGAAGTACCTCTCTACAGATGGGAATAACATAGTACAAGCCTGGGCTGGGAAGGAACTGATAGGGTCCTGTCGCAACTAGCAGCATTTTGGTACAAGATAATGAAGAAGTGTTCATGGGACATATTTTTCCTTTTTTTTTTCTTGGCAAACTGTGTTCTTTTTTTTTCTTTTTTTTTTTATTAACTTGAGTATTTCTTATATACATTTCAAGTGTTATTCCCTTTCCCGGTTTCCGGGCAAACATCCCCTCCCCCCTCCCCTTCCTTATGGGTGTTCCCCTCCCAACCCTCCCCCCATTGCCGCCCTCCCCCCATAGTCTAGTTCACTGGGGGTTCAGTCTTAGCAGGACCCAGGGCTTCCCCTTCCACTGGTGATCTTACTAGGATATTCATTGCTACCTATGGGGTCAGAGTCCAGGGTCAGTCCATGTATAGTCTTTAGGTAGTGGCTTAGTCCCTGGAAGCTCTGGTTGCTTGGCATTGTTGTACATATGGGGTCTCGAACCCCTTCAAGCTCTTCCAGTTCTTTCTCTGATTCCTTCAACGGGGGACCTATTCTCAGTTCAGTGGTTTGCTGCTGGCATTCGCCTCTGTATTTGCTGTATTCTGGCTGTGTCTCTCAGGAGCGATCTACATCCGGCTCCTGTCGGTCTGCACTTCTTTGCTTCATCCATCTTGTCTAATTGGGTGGCTGTATATGTATGGGCCACATGTGGGGCAGGCTCTGAATGGGTGTTCCTTCAGTCTCTGTTTTAATCTTTGCCTCTCCCTTCCCTGCCAAGGGTATTCTTTTTCCTCATTTAAAGAAGGAGTGAAGCATTCACATTTTGATCATCTGTCTTGAGTTTCATTTGTTCTAGGCACCTAGGGTAATTCAAGCATTAGGGCTAATAGCCACTTCTCAATGAGTGCATACCATGTATGTCTTTCTGTGATTGGGTTAGCTCACTCAGGATGATATTTTCCAGTTCCAACCATTTGCCTACGAATTTCATAAACTCGTTGTTTTTGATAGCTGAGTAATATTCCATTGTGTAGATGTACCACATTTTCTGTACCCATTCCTCTGTTGAAGGGCATCTGGGTTCTTTCCAGCTTCTGGCTATTATAAATAAGGCTGCGATGAACATAGTGGAGCACGTGTCTCTTTTATATGTTGAGGCATCTTTTGGGTATATGCCCAAGAGAGGTATAGCTGGATCCTCAGGCAGTTCAATGTCCAATTTTCTGAGGAACCTCCAGACTGATTTCCAGAATGGTTGTACCAGTCTGCAATCCCACCAACAATGGAGGAGAGTTCCTCTTTCTCCACATCCTCGCCAGCATCTGCTGTCACCTGAGTTTTTGATCTTAGCCATTCTCACTGGTGTGAGGTGAAATCTCAGGGTTGTTTTGATTTGCATTTCCCTTATTACTAAAGATGTTCAACATTTCTTTAGGTGTTTCTCAGCCATTCGGCATTCCTCAGCTGTGAATTCTTTGTTTAGCTCTGAACCCCATTTTTTAAAAGGGTTATTTGTTTCCCTGCGGTCTAACTTCTTGAGTTCTTTGTATATTTTGGAAATAAGGCCTCTATCTGTTGTAGGATTGGTAAAGATCTTTTCCCAATCTGTTGGTTGCCGTTTTGTCCTAACCACAGTGTCCTTTGCCTTACAGAAGCTTTGCAGTTTTATGAGATCCCATTTGTCGATTCTTGATCTTAGAGCATAAGCCATTGGTGTTTTGTTCAGGAAATTTTTTCCAGTGCCCATGTGTTCCAGATGCTTCCCTAGTTTTTCTTCTATCAGTTTGAGTGTGTCTGGTTTGATGTGGAGGTCCTTGATCAACTTGGACTTAAGCTTTGTACAGGGTGATAAGGATGGATCGATCTGCATTCTTCTACATGTTGCCCTCCAGTTGAACCAGCACCATTTCCTGAAAATGCTATCTTTTTTCCATTGGATGGTTTTGGCTCCTTTGTCAAAAATCAAGTGACCATAGGTGTGTGGGTTCATTTCTGGGTCTTCAATTCTATTCCGTGTTCTTTTATGCTTAAATTTACTGTGATTCTAACTTGGACTAAAACTAAAGACTGTTTTTCAAAAATTATTTCATTTATTTTTTATTGGTTATTTTATTTAACTACATTTCAAATGTCATCCCACTTCCCAATTTCCCCTCCACAAACCCCTATCTCCTCTTCCCTCTCCCCTGCCTCTATGAGGATGCCCACCACCCACCCCTGCCTCAGTGCCCTGGTATTCCTCTATCCTGGGTCATCCGGCTTCAACAGGACCTAGGGCTCCCCTCCGAGTGATGCTAGATAAGACAATCTTATCTGTGTGCTACATATGCAGTGGGAGCCATCGGTAGCCTGTGTATTTGAGAGTTTTGGGAGGTAGTTCTTGATTCCAATTTGTTTTAATTAGAAACATTATTATTTTTGCTTATGTGTGTATTTGTTTATGTACATTTGTATTCATGCATAAGGGTGACTCTGGAGGCCAGAAGAGGGCATTGAATCACCTGGAACTAGAATTACAGGCAGTTGTGAATCGTCTGAGAGGCAATAAATGCTCTTAACCACAGAGCCATTTCTCTACCCCCAAAATACTGTTACTAAATAGTGTCATGCTGTCTCAACAAGTTACCTGAGCTACAATTTAGGCAGATTTGGGTGATTTTGTCACTTTAATTGATTTCACTTTTTACACTCATATATTTCAGTTTATTTTTAATGTTACCTGATATCTCTCTCTCTCTCTCTCTCTCTCTCTCTCTCTCTCTCTCTCTCTCTCTCTCTCTCTCTCTCTCTCCTCCCATCCCCATAGGACTGAAACTTGAAACATTTTAATGTTCATAGGACACAAGCTTTCCATAAAACAAATCAAATCATGTCAGTGTTGCAGAGTATCTTAAAAATCTTTGAGAATTATTTTGATATTACTTATCTTTCTGTTCAGTATCAAGTATTTTATTAAATGATAAGCATTTTTGCTAAGATATTTGATCAGCCTTACATTTATAATAGTTATAAAGTCTGCTTGATTTTTTTACCCCTAATTCTTTATGAAAAAATATAGCGAATGTAGATTTTAAAAAAGATATATGGGGCTGGGGATTTAGCTCAGTGGTAGAGCGCTTGCCTAGGAAGTGCAAGGCCCTGGGTTCGGTCCCCACCTCCGAAAAAAAGAACCAAAAAAAAAAAAAGATATATAACAGAACATTCTCTGGGTGCATTTGTCTGTGAAGCATTATATTATTATTATGCAATGTAGTAATATACATGTGTCTAAAACTATTAATTTATTAATATTAATATTTAATTTAAATTTATTTAGTTTTAATTTAAATAAATCAAATTAAATTTATTGATATGAAATTAATTATTTTTTTAAAATATCATTTGTTTTATGGAAGCTGGGTATGGACTAGTTTGATGGCAGCATTATTCCTTTACATAGATAGACTCTGTTTCCTACCTGGGAGCTACTTAAATGTCCCGTTGTCTTTGCTTCTTTTTTAATAGTGTTTGAATAGCCACCTTTCAAACAGCTTTCTGTGAATTGTGGTAAAAAGTGTCTTTTATCTTATACTCTCAAACTCTGAATGTTATATATCCACTTTCAACCTTTGCTTCAACCCAGTATGCTGATTATTTTTGATACCTCCAAGAACTTGAGTCATTTGGGAAGAGGAATAATTGAGAAGATTCCCCCATCAGGAATCAAGAATTTCTTTGATTAATGGTTGATGAAGGAGGGCTGAACCCACTATGGGTAGTGCCTCCTCTGGGGAGGTGGCCTCAGATCTTATAGGAAAGCAACTGAGCCAACCATGGCCTACAAGCTAAGCAGCAGCACTTCCATGGCTTCTGCTTAAGTTTCTATCTTCAGGTCCCTGACTTGCAATAGTGATGGAGTGTGACAGAAATGTAAGCCAAATAGATCCTGTCCTCCCCAAGTTCATTTTGGTCAGTGTTTCATGACAACAACAGAGAATTAAAGTAATAACCCACTCATCCCCTCTTCCTAGTTGCCGATAGTCTGTCTTTCTCTCTTCTTTCTTGACTATGGAGATGGTGGCATGGTATGCTGCCACAGTGTTTCTTTCCCCTCCCTCTTTTGCTATGTGATCTTAAGCAGAGATTTTCCTTTTCAGTTCATCACGATGATAGTTGTCATTGTCACTTACCATCCAGACATAATGCTCCGCTGTACGTAACTGGTCATGATTAATCCTTCAGGTTCTGATTTTCTTGGAAATATTATTTCTCGTTCATTTTTGAAAGGCAGCTGTGCTGAGTTTAATTATGCTTGACAGTTTTTTTTTTTAAAACCACTTCCAATATGTCACCCCATCGTCTCTGCCCTGCAAAGTAACGGCTCAGAAATCTGTTGTTAATTTTTTCTTGCATAAGGTTTAACACTTTCTTCGTTTTACTTTATAGTGTTCTGTCACTGTCTTGAACTTTGCAGGATTTTGATATAATATGCCTTTGGTGAGCTTTTTATTTTTTAAATCTATATGGTTTGTCTTGTGTTCTCTCTCTCTCTCTCTCTCTCTCTCTCTCTCTCTCTCTCTCTCTCTGTCTTTCTCTCTCTCTCCATATGTGTGTTTGTGTGTGTGTATACATATATGTGTGTCTGTCTGTGTATGTGTGTGTGTGTGTGTGTGTAATTTTTGTTGATTCTTTGTGAATTTCAAATCCTGCATCCCAATCCCACTCATCTTCCTATTCATTACTCTCCACTTTCTATCCTTGCAACCTTTTCCCCAAAATAAATTGAACAAAACAAAACAAAACAAACAAACAAAAAAAAAACTAAATCAACAAAATCTCATCGTAGAAGCTGTGGCTTGTTCCAGTGTGTCACATAGTAAGCCCCTTTTGTCCACGTATCTTTACTTGCAAATGGTCACTAAATGAGTTATTGGTCTGGTATGAAGCCTGCTAAATTATCAATACTGGATCCTCACTGGGACTCTTTTTCGATATCCTAATGTTGCCCAGAGTCAGGGATATTCTGTAACTTTGGATGTGCAGGACCAGCCCTTCACGCTGTCCATCAGTTCATAAATGGGGTAGATGTTAATTTGGGCCACTGGAAGCCCTGGAACTGGGCTGTTTCCTATATTTCGATAAGAAATTTGGGGGATACTTCAATTATTATTTTACTTAAATACATTTACTTCCATGTTCCCTTTCCCTTTCTCCTTCTGGCTCATTGATTCTCTAAAACAACCTCCTTCCCTCCTCTCCCCTCTCCTCTTCCCTGCTCCCCTTTGAGGCCCTTCCCTCCGTTCCTTTTTTCTTCCTTGCTCAACATTTTTTTTCTTTAATGTTCCTGAATTGTTTCAAAGAATCTGTCTTCAAGTTTAGACATTATTACTCATTTTTTTTTACTTAATCCAGTCTGCTGTTGAAGCCTTCAACTGTATTATCTATAACCTCTTGATTTTACTTTCTTAATTAATTAATCCCTGTGAGGGTGGGTAGGTAAGTGCATGGCTGTCTGTGGAGATCATTTCGCTTCATCCTTATGTGTGTCCTGTGTGTCCTAGGCCATGCTTGTCAGCAGGTGCCTTTACCTGGCACCCTGGAAACCATCTCGCTGACCCTCCAGTGGACTTTAAATTTTAGATATGGTTAATTTTTTTCAATTTATGATTGCTGTTCTCCTTTTCTTTTCTTTTTTTTTTTTTATTAACTTGAGTGTTTCTTATTTACATTTCGAGTGTTATTCCCTTTCCCGGTTTCCAGGCAAACATCCCCCTAATCCCTCCCCCTCCCCTTCTTTATGGGTGTTCCCCTCCCCATCCTCCCCCCATTGTCGCCCTCCCCCCAACAATCACGTTCACTGGGGGTTCAGTCTTAGCAGGACCAAGGGCTTCCCCTTCCACTGGTGATCTTACTAGGATATTCATTGCTACCTATGAGGTCGGAGTCCAGGTTCAGTCCATGTATAGTCTTTAGGTAGTGGCTTAGTCCCTGGAAGCTCTGGTTGCTTGGCATTGTTGTTCATAAGGGGTCTCGAGCACCTTCAAGCTCTTCGAGTTCTTTCTCTGATTCCTTCAACTGGGGTCCTATTTTCAGTTCAGTGTTTTGCTGCTGGCATTCGCCTCTGTATTTGCTGTATTCTGGCTGTGTCTCTCAGGAGAGATCTATGTCCGGCTCCTGTCGGCCTGCACTTCTTTGCTTCATCCATTTTGTCTAATTGGGTGGCTGTATATGTATGGGCCACATGTGGGGCAGGCTCTGAATGGGTGTTCCTTCTGCCTCTATTTTAATCTTTGCCTCTCTATTCCCTGCCAAGGGTATTTTTGTTCCCCTTTTAAAGAAGGAGTGAAGCATTCACATTTTGATCATCCGTCTTGAGTTTCATTTGTTCTAGGCATCTAGGGTAATTCAAGCATTTGGGCTAATAGCCACTTATCAATGAGTGCATACCATATATGTCTTTCTGTGATTGGGTTAGCTCACTCAGGATGATATTTTCCAGTTCCAACCATTTGCCTACGAATTTCATAAAGTCGTTGTTTTTGATAGCTGAGTAATATTCTATTGTGTAGATGTACCACATTTTCTGTATCCATTCCTCTGTTGAAGGGCATCTGGGTTCTTTCCATTTTCTGGCTATTATAAATAAGGCTGCTATGAACATAGTGGAGCACGTGTCTCTTTTATATGTTGAGGCATCTTTTGGGTATATGCCCAAGAGAGGTATAGCTGGATCCTCAGGCAGTTCAATGTCCAATTTTCTGAGGATCCTCCAGACTGATTTCCAGAATGGTTGTACCAGTCTGCAATCCCACCAACAATGGAGGAGTGTTCCTCTTTCTCCACATCCTCGCCAGCATCTGCTGTCACCTGAGTTTTTGATCTTAGCCATTCTCACTGGTGTGAGGTGAAATCTCTCCTTTTCAATGATCTGACTTTCTGGGGGCTTTGAAATTCAGATTATGATTTTTTCTTAGTATGATACATTGATTTTCTATATATTCTTTTTTAGTCCCTTTAAAATTATCATATGCTCTATTTTTCAGGCAATTAATCAGTTTTCTTATCTCTGAATTATATTCGAGTCATAATACTGTTTATTTTTTCATCCCCCAACTTTCAGACATTAATACTTATGCAGGATTCAGATGAATGACTTCTAACAATTTAGTGGTGTGCTTTCTATATATATAACTAGATCCTGATTATATAGGTTGCACTGAACTGGTTGTGATTCCCGGTGAATTCTGAAGGAAAATCTCCAGCTATTGTTTACTCTTCATAGTAGCTGTCAGTGTCTCTGTGTCCTAGGATATAGAATTTCCTGGGCTGTTCTCCCGGGTGGATGCAACTATTTGAGAGATCTATCAGGCTAGCCAGACTCTGGATATAAACATATGGATGTAACTGTAGGGTATTCATCAGTGTCTGTGGATCATGTGAGGAAATGGACATAAATAATATACAACCAAGTGGGGTGCCAAAGTTTCTGAGGGTAGCATATGGGAGGCTACATTGCTCTGGTAGGCTCAAGTTAGTGCTTTCTCCACCTGTCCTGGGATGGACATCAGGATGGCTTTGGCTTGATGTAGTCTCACAAAGCACAGTATAAAAGGTATAAAATGTGACTTGCCTACATTGTGAATTACCCTCCTTATTTTGGGTATTTAGTGAGGCTGACTTCCAGGTTGTTTTGAATACTGAGCTCAAGGTCTATAACATTCCTCAACAACAAAAGTTCAACACGTTCATGACTCTAACGGGGCTACCAGGACCTTTCATTCATTGTCTCTCCTTTTGTCTTACTGGGAGATCTCTTCCCAACTATGGTAATGTGAGGAAAAATAAGGTACAACCTTTCAGTCTTCACTTTTTATTGGGGAACTGATTCCACTGATGTTAAGAGATATTAAGGAAAGCTGCTTGTTGCTTCCTGTTATGTTTGTTGTTAAAGGTGGAAGTATGTTTGTGTGGTTATCTTCTTTGGGGTTTGTTAAAAGACGATTACTTTCTTGCTTCTTTGCAGTTTCCCTCATTGTGTTGGAGATTTCTGTCCATCATTTTTTTTTGTAAGGCTAGATTTGTGGAAAGATGTGGTGTAAATTTGGTTGTCTCATGAAATACCTTGTTTTCTCCATCTACGTTAATTAAGAGTTTTGCTGGATACAGTAGCCTGAGCTGGCATTTGTGTTCTCTTAGGGTCTGTATGACATCTGCCCAGGATTTTCTGGCTTTCCTAGTTTCTGGTGAGAAGACTGGTGTAGTTCTGGTTTTGATAGGCCTGCCTTTATATGTTACTTGATCTTTTTTTCTTACTGATTTTAATATTCGTTCTTTGTTTTGTGCATTTGGTGTTTTGACTATTATGTGACAGGAGGAATTTCTTTTCAGGTCCAATCTATTTGGAGTTCTGTAGGCTTCTTGTATGTTCATGGACATCTCTTTCTTTAGGTTAGGGAAGTTTGTCAAAGATATTAACTGGCTCTTTATGTTGGGAATCTTTTCTCTATTCTCTACCTATTATCCTTAGGTTTGGTCTTCTCATTGTGTCCTGGATTTTCTCCATTTTTGGGGTTAAGAGTTTTTGCTTTTGCATTTTCTTTAAAGGTTGTGTCAATGTTTTCTATGGTATCTTCTGTGAAATTCTGTCTTCTGTCCTTGTATGCTTGCATCTATGACTCTTGATCTCTTTCCTGGGTTTTCTAACATCTAGGGTGTCTCTATTTGTGATTTCTTTATTATTTTTATTTCCATTTTTAGTTTCCGGATGGTTTTGTTCAATTTCTTCACTTGTCTGTGTTTCCTGTTACTCTTTAAGGAACTTTTATGTTTCCTCTATAGGGGCTTCTACCTGTTTATCTGTTCTCCTACATTTCTTTAAGGGAGTTATTTATGTCCTTCCTGTAGTCCTCTACCATCATTATCATTAGATATGATTTTAAATCGGAATCTTGCTTTTTTGGTGTGATGGGGTTCCCAGGACTTGCTGTACTTGGAGAACTGGTTTCTGATTCTGATGATGCCAAGGAGCCTTGGTTTCTGTTGCTTTTTTTTTAATTTTGTGCTTGCCTCTTGCCATTTGATTATCTCTAGTGCTATCTTCCTTTACTGTCCCTCTTGTGAAACTGGTTATGTCAGAACTCCTCAGAGCCCAGCTGTCTCTGTGATTCTATGATTCTGAGTTCCTGTGATCCTGACATCCTGTCTCTTTTAGAGCTCCTGGGAATCAAGCTCCTGGGTGGTGAGCCAGAGTCCAGGGTTTGCCTTTGGTACTGGTTCCTGTGGGGGTCTCAGTTAAACTGGGTGTTGGGAAAGATGTTGTGGCCTCAAATATGATCTTGAGTGTGTCAGAGCTCCTGTGTTCCTAGTTGTATCAGATTTCCTCGGAATTGAGCTTCCTCCGTGATCCTGTAATCTTGTGATCCTGAACATTTCGGAGCCCTGGGAGTTGGGCTCCCTCTGGTTGTTGTAGGTGTAGATGCAGATCCAGTGCCTAAGGCCTGCTCAGGGTGCTAGTTCAAACCAGAAAGGCAATTATTTTATTTCTTATATTACATATAAACATGCATGTATATAAATATATAAACACTAAGTCATTTAAAATTATTAGTATCATTAATCTACAATCAATTATATTGATTTTCCTTTGAACAAGTTGTTTCTCAAATTCACTATCATTCTATTCTTACCATTTATCTTCCCCTGGAATATCAACTGCATATAGAGATAAACTACTGGCAATGTGGCTTATATATTACCTTGTGGTACCTTTGTACAAGCTTGGAGCCATCAGCTATAAATGGGTAGTTTTCCTTGTCTTCAGATATTTTTCTTTTGCCATCCTTAGACATCAATCTATGTCTTCTCCCTCAGGCTAAAGCCACTACCCCTCCCAGAAACAATAGTTCAAAATAGCTCCATATGTTATCCAGGGACTTAAAAAAATCAGACTTTTATCTCTCTCTTGATGGTTTTGCTTTATGGTTCCTTTATGTTTTGTATGAGTGGAATAGTAGCCCATTTTCCTAGTACACCATCAGTGATTTTTCCCTCCTTATTCAATATAACTAGTATGTATAAGTACAATATGTGAACATGCCTAAATAATGTCAGCACTGGCCTTTTCTTCAGGATAAATGGCAAGCAATACAATTAAGAAGTTTTCCTTTTGAGATATTTAGTTGGTGGCAAGCTTCTTCTCTAAGGGCATGACATTTAAACAGAGAGGACATGAAGGAATGGAGCGAGTCATTTAAAGATCAGCGAGAGAGTATTTCAAATGAAAGAATCTGTAAACCAAAGCTGTGAGGTAGGGTGATATTGCTGTGTTGCAAATAAAACAGAAAGACTTTAGTTTAGTTTATGAGTAGAGCAAATGCAATGGAGAGTGGTCGATTCATGGAAAGAAAGACAGACGCCAACAAGATTGTGCAAGGCAAAGGTAAGCAAACCTTTTCCACAAATGAGCAGAATTTAAATACCTCTGGATGAGTAGATCACAGTTTTAATTACCAGTTTCTCTTATGTCAACCTATTTTTCTCTTTTTCATATGTAACTCTCTCATTCTGGCAGCTCTCCTAAACTCCAGCTTGCCTGTCTTGTTAGTTATTTCTGAAACTCCAATACAACTATCCATACATTTCATAAAATAAAGGATTCATAAGATTAATAAGATTAGGTTTCCTAGCACATGGTTGTCTTGAACACTTGTGTGTATCGTGTGTGAGATAGGCACTGGAGTAAAGTATGTGTAACAAGCATTTTACCATTAAAATAAATCCAAACACAGACTCTAGTCCAGATCTGACCTATGAGTCATGGTTTTCTGCCTCCTAAAATAAATATTTTTTGATCATAGTAGAGATTTTGAAATTTATCTGAAATGTAAAATGACATTAATGTATAGCTTCAACAATGGTATTTTAAGATGTATATTCATATATAATATATCTGAATTTATATCTGAATATATCAGATACAAGCTGAAATTAAGAGTACAGGAGAATGGAACAATTTCGTAGATTAAATAACATGAGTTCAGATTAAATGAAGACACTTCAGCAGGTGAGACACTTGTAGCATAATCAGAATAAATCTATAGTTTAAAGGTAATTTGAAAGAACATGCTTACTGATAAAATTGAAAGATAGATGAAAGAATTAATGACGTGTCTTTTATTTGGCCCAAAGAAGCCAATATATTATGGAGCCATTCACCTAGTTTATGTCACTGTAAAAAAAAGAAGTAAAGATGCCATCCAGAAAGCTGTGGGCTATAGATGTCAATATATATTCAGGAGCCAAGACAGAGACAGACAAGACAGACATGTGATTTCCATCCTCTTGTACACGGCTAGCATGGTAGAGAGTTGCCAAGTGAAGTGTGATGTAATAAATACTAAGTGGTTTTCCCGAATCATGATCTGACACTCGCCTGTATCAAGAACCCATCGGCGCAACACAGAGGAAATTCAAGGAGAGAGAGGCGAGATGTAGAAATGGCTGTGACCACAGTGTCCATCTTACCTGCTTCTGAATGTTTTATTTATTCTTTGGGAATTTCATACATGCAGACTTGAAAGAATGGTTTCTTGAGTCATAACATAGGCAGCAAAGTTCATCTCCGATGGAATGCAGCTGCATGAAATTTGACGAGTTGTCAGTCGTGTAACAATGGGCACAGTCAAGATAATAGAACTTGTCTTTGAACTCCCCAAATGTTATCATGCTCTGTTTAGTCACGGCAGTTCATCTGAAATAAAAAATCAGTAAGTCCTCATTTTTATTAAGAATCCTTTTAATAATCATATATATATATATATATATATATATATATATATATATATATATATATATATATTCCAAACAGGGTTTTACTCTGTAGCTCAGGATGGCTTAGAATCTGCTAGGTTGTCCAGGTTCTCTCAAATTCATAGCAATCTACTTACTCTAGCTCTCCCAGGAAGCTTTTTCAGGACTAAGATTACAGGTCTTAGCCACCATGCCTAGCACTGATTTAATATCACATTCAATAGTAAGTAATCTGTGAGTAAACATAGTAGGACTTTATGTATAAGTAATTGGCCAAAGTTATTCAAATTCCTACCTTTAAATGTAGGTGACAATGCAGACAGAAAGTAAAGGAAACAATTTGAGGTATGTGTTTTTTTAATAAATGTCTTCATCATAGACATTTAAATAAATACCATAATCAATCTTTACAATATTATCTCTAACAATTTGTCCTGTGTGTGTGTGTGTGTGTGTGTGTGCGCGCGCGTGCATGAGTGTGTGCATGTGTGCATATCAGGATATATTAAACTATGATAAACAGAAATATGCTGACTTTAAATTTACAGCATTATTTGTCATATTTCAGACATAGTAAAGTAAATAATTGAAGCTGGGCATAAGGACTGTGGTGGTAGAGGCGGGCAGATCAACTACTGGCTGCATAGTTAGTTTGAGGCTAGCCTGGGATACATGAGGTGTTGTTTAAAAAGATGGAGTTGGAGATAGGTAGGTAAGTAGATAGATAGACAGATAGACAAACAGACAGATACATGAAATTCAAAACTTTCTTTTGATAATTTCTGCTTTCTTACAGGAATTAGCAAAGAGCTGACATTTGTCACATGGTTTAGAAAACTGGTTAAAATGAACAAATGTAGCAAGAGAGAAATACTCTGGATTCAGTCTCCTTAGCATAACCTCCGTCTTTTTTAAGCCATTTAACTGCTTTTCAGAATAAAACAGAAACAAAGGACTTGCAATATTTAATTATTTTCCAGGGACAAAATGAATAAGCTCACAAACATACTCATTGTATACATTCATTTATTAAAATAACATTGTTAATTCACCTTTTCTAACATACCATGGTGACAAGCTCCCCTTGGCACTGATTTCAGATGGGTGCCAAGTGCTCAATACCTGCTCACTGTGGATTTTAATGCATATGTAATGCCTCTCTGTCCAAAAAAGTCTGACTGCAGAATGAGAGCTATTGTAATATCCCGAAATGAAATGAAAATGAATGTCAGAAATAATGATGAGAGAGGGCTTCACATCCTCTAAGTCCAATTTTAGTGAGAGAGAAATCCACGTTTCTAATAAATTCATTATATTATTTATTTCAGAGTATGAAAGGGAGGACCTTTGTGTCAAAAATGGTAAAGATATAAGGATTTATTTTTGTACTCAGTAGAAATAAAGGCTAAGATCTGGTAGGATGGCTCAGCAGGCAAAGGCATCAGGGAGCCTAATGACCCGAGTTATATCCTAGGTCCCCACATGGTAGCGAGACAATTTAGAGCATACAATCCACATGTGTTCTGTGGCGTGAGTATGTTCCAAAAGTACAATAAATCTTAAAAGCATAATTAATGATAAATGCATGTTTTTAAACATTTGATATCCTTCTTTAATACAAGATTAGGAAAATTAGGAGCTGTGAATGCTGATCAAAGGCAGAACGATTGCTTTAGGACATGGGTTCATCTACATCACTGCAAGAAAAAAGAAAAAAGAAAAAAATGGGAGAAAGAGGAGAAGAGAGGAAATAAAGTGATCAATTACATCACAGAATTCTACTTTTAACCTTAAGTCAAAACCACACCCTCATATATCCCATACCGTCCTACACATTCACAAGGAGTCTTTTATGAACAGACTTTGTACAGCCTTAAAACATTCTTCAACTCTAATATCTAGAGGTTCCTCTGAGTTTTGTGAAGAAACAAAAACATCAGAAGTTAGAGGCTTCGGTCTTTCTATGCAAGAAAATAATAAATTATAACAATTATGTAAATTATTTGAATATTATATATTCCTTTCAATTTACTATTTCAAATAAATATTTAGAATAAATTGTTATATTATTTATTTTGAAATATATAAATAAATTATAATATAAATAAATTATATTGACAGATAATAATAAATAGAGCTTCAGTGATTAAGTGTAAAATTGTACTCTAATTCTAAATGACTTAAAAAAATCACTATATGTTTCTATAGGATAACACCATTAACACGAAGAGTTAAAAATTACTTTGATGAGTAAATAACAAAGTAGATGGTGGCTTCCTAACAAAGAAGTGCCAATAGGTAGAGTCGGTTTTATGTTTTTGTAGGACTGGGCACTGAACTCCTGGCCTCAAAATTTCCGTCATTAATATGACCTATTCTTAGACAACTCTGATATCTCATCTGTATATTTATTTTCCTTTCACTTTACTATTAATTTAAAATTTTTCATTTATATTTAGTGAGTTTTAGTTAAACACTAATGTATAAATTTTACACATTCATTGATATACCAAAAAGAACATAGCAGTAATAGCATACAGGGACTTACCCTAACTCTATCTGGACAGATTCCTGTATCTTTGCTTATAAATCCATCAGTTACAGGAACCCGCTGACACAAGTTAATCTTGTTTCCCCTAGCTACTAAAATTAAACTGTATTCTGTACGGAAATCTTGGCTAAGTACTGAAAATTTAAATTAACTGAAAATTACCTAAGTTATTGTAGATCAAAAACATCAAAAGGGAAGAAAATTCACATTGTCAGAAAAATCCCCTCTCACTCCCTCCATCACCGACTGACTGAAGGGCTCTGTTTGTGTGAGCCAATTTCGCAGAATATGTGCACTACTTGACTTCGCAGAAGGACTGAACGTTCATGTGATATTCAAGAACTCGAAAGAGCAATTTAAGAAAAAGAAGGCTTCTTCCCAGAACATATTATAAATCTATTAGATATATCGAAATAAAAGGTCAGTGGGGTCAAGTGAGCCGGGAAGGTTTAGATCCAAGAACAATATTTGTGGCTATGGATGTAAAGAAATCTTATGCTCCAGGAATTAATTTCCTCAATGTATAGTTGGTTAGTTGAATACAGACAAGATTTCTTATATCTCAAAAGCAATATTGGCCACTGTTCGTTGGAAGGCAGCTGCCTCATTGTGGCCTGGCTCTTGCTGTGTTCCTGTTAAACTTACTCAGCTTGCCATTGTTGTCTGCCAGTAGCCAGGATATTGGGGAGACTGTGTTGGTTAGCACCAATTTACGTTTCACTTTCAAGTTCTTTTCATCGGAGAACTCTGTCCTTGAATCCTAAAATGGCCAACACCTCAGTTCCAATGTCACTATCTAGTTTAAGGCCAAGGAGATCCTGCTATTTAAAACTGATGCACACTGTAGCAAGACTAAGAAATATCGTTTCCACGATCTGAAAAATCACATTGGCATAGTACTTTCTCAAAATTTAGTTTAAAGGTAGAAGGGAGAGTTTTATATATTGCTCCTGTGAATCGCCTATGTAATGACACTTTTGTTCCAGTGGAAAAATCAAATTGTTAGAGTAGCAATAAAGACCCTTCAGGGAAAGAAAAAAGAAACTTCTGATCAAATACAGAATTTCTGGCCTATGTGGGGATCTAACATTCCAACTGAAGTTCAGTCATTTTGGCTAAGGCCCACCAAAGATGACAGCTCACCTTACCCATGCTAAAAAGTTAGGTGGAACAATTTATCCTTTAATAGAATATTGTGTTTTGTTTTGTTTTTCCCTCAGACTCCTCGTCCACTCTGTTTCCTACAAACTACCACAAGGCTTGCCTGGCTTGGTAGGTTTTCTGAAGTCTGAGATAGAACCCACTCCTCCTGAGCCCCAGTATAACACACACTCCCCCCCCCTTTTTTTCTTTTTTTGGTTCTTTTTTTTTCGGAGCTGGGGACCGAACCCAGGGCCTTGCGCTTCCTAGGCAAGCGCTCTACCACTGAGCTAAACCCCCAACCCCCACTCCCCCCTTTTTGTCTCTTCCTTTCAGATTCTGCACAGAATATAAATATTTCTTTTCTGATATTTTAGGACTCTGACCTTTTCTAAAGCTCACCTTTCAGCTGAGCTTTTCAGCTTGCCTTCACTGGAGGTTTTTCTTGTAGACTCTAATAAAAGTGTGCTTGAGGTTCCTGTGCTAACTTCAAAATGATTTTATTAATGGTTTTAAGAATGCCAAGAGGGGACCTTGATTTTCCATCTCATCACAAGCACTGAAGTCCCTGTGGCACAAGTGTGAGCTTGTTGCTATGAGAAGGGAAACTTCTTTTGCATTGAATATCTTTTCCTTGATACCTCCAAAAAGGTGTGCAACATAGGAAAATAACTGCCCTGTTGCTTCTTGTTCAGAGTTCTCACTTTATTGATGTAACAGGAATTGGAAGAGGGTCTTCTCACTCCATATGAATGCTATGCACTGCCTTTGGATCATCACTACCTATTTCTTTGACAAGGGAAGGTCTGCCCATAGGTCTCCAATTGAACCCTATTTGATGAACTGAAAACTCATCGAAGGAGAAGGTTTGAAGAACTTAAGAGAATTGGAGAGATGTAAGCAATGAAAGGTGAAGGGCAATGCAGAGCTGAGAAATGCTGTCTTCAGAACATGACAGAGTTGTTGTACACTGAAACTCACAACAGACATGTTGCATGCACAAGACCTGTATAATGTCAGTCAAACTAACAATTCAAGGACAGATGAAAAAGGGGACTTCCAAGGCCCTATTGTCTTCTGATAGTTACTCAAGAGTCAGTCTTCTTTAAGGATAGTCACTGGCAGATTACTCATTTGGATAGGCCCAGACCAAAATGCAAATTCTTCACAGCGTTAGGAAAAACAATTTGCAAATTTGGAATAACAAAAAACAAGGATTTCTAAAACTGTTTTCAACAATGAAAGAACATCTGGGGGAAATACCATCCTTGACTTCAAGCTCTATTACAGAGCAATAACTACAAAAAAAGTGTATGGTATTGGTATAGAAACAGGCAGGTTTCAATAGAACTGAAGACCCAGAAATGAACCCACACACCTATTGGTCACTTGATCTTTGATAAAGGAGTTAAAACCAGCCAATGGAAAAAAAGATAGCATTTTCAACAAATGGTACTTGTTCAACTAGAGGTTAGCATGTAGAATGCAAATCGATTCATTTTTATTTCCTCGTATAAAGCTCAAGTCCAATTGGATCAAGGTCCTTCACATAAAGCCAGATACACTGAAACTAATAGAAAAGAACGTGTGGAAGAGCCTTGAACACATGGTCATAGGGGAAATTTCCTGAAAAGAACACTTACACTCTAACATCAAGAATCAACAAATGAGACCTTATAAAATTGCAAAGCTTCTGTAAGTCAAAGGAAACTATCAATAGGACAAAATAGCAATCAACAGATGGGAAAAGATATTTATCAATCTTACATCTGATAGAGCGCTAATACCTAGTATATACAAAGAACTCAAAAAGTTAGACCCTGGAGAGTCAAATAATCATATTCAAAATGGGGTACAGAGCTAACAAAAAGATTTCTCAGCTGAAGAATAATGAATGACTGAGAAGCACCAAAAGAAATTTTCAACATCCTTCGTCATCAGAGAAATGCAAATCAAAACAACCCTGAGATTCTACCTCACACCAGTCAGAATGGCTAAGATCAAAAATTCAGGTGACAGCAGATGCTGGTGAGGATGTGGAGAAAGAGGAGCACTCCTCCACTGTTGGTGGGTTTGCAAGCTGGTACAACCACTCTGGAAATCAGTTGGGAGGTTCTTCAGAAAATTGGAGATAGTACTACCTGAGGACCTACCTATACCACTCCTGGGCATATACCCAAAAGATGCTCCAACATAGAACAAGGACAAATGTTCCACTGTGTCCATATCAACCTTATTTATAGTAGCTAGAAGCCAGAATGAACCTAGATGTCCTGCAACAAAGGAATGGATACAAAAAAACGTGGTACATTTACACAATCGAGTACTACTCAGCTAATAAAAACAATGGCTTCATGAAATTCTTAGGGAAATGGATGGAACTAGAAAATATCATCTTGAGTGCGTTAACCTAATCACAAAAGAAGACACATGGTATGCACTCATGGTAAGTGGATATTAGCCCAAAAGCTTGGAATACCTAAGAAAAAAATTCACAGATCTTATGAGCTCAAGAAGGAAGACCAAAATGTGGATGCTTTAGTTCTTCTTAGAAAGCGAAACAAAATACTCACAGGAGGAAATACAGAAAAAATGAGTGGAACAGATACTGAAGTGCAGGCCATTCAGAGGCTGCCCCATCTGAGGATCCACCCCATAGACAGTCACCAAACTCACATACTATTGTGGATACCAAGAAGTGCGTGCTGACAGAAGCCTTATATAGCTTTTACCTGATAAGCTCTGCCAGAGGTTGACAAATACAGAGGTGGATACTCACAGCCAACCTTTGGACGTAGAACAGGATCCCCATTGGAGGAGTTTAAAAAAGGACTAACGAATCTGAAAGAGTTTGCAACCCCATAGGAAGAACAACAAAATCAAACAAAGATACCCCAGAGTTCCCAGAGACTAAACCACCAACAAAAGAGTACACGCGGACTGACTGATGACTCCAGCCACATATGTAGCAGAGGATGGGCTTGTTGTGTGTCAATGGGAGGAGAGGCCCTTGGTCCTTGAATGCTTGATGCCCCAGTGTAAAGGAATGCCAGGATGAGGAGGAGGGAGGGGGTAGGGGCATGGATGGGTGGGGGAGGACCCTCATAGAAGCAGAGAGGAATCAGGGGTTGTTGGAGGGGAAACCAATAGGTAAGCGAATAGCATTTGAAATGTAAATAGAGAAAATATGCAACAAAAGATAAAATAAATAAAATAAAATAATAAATGGAAGCAAACAAACTCAATTTTGGAATGAAACCAAGTTTACCTATTTTTAGCCTTTTTCATTTAATCAAGGACATTAACTCTATTGACCTAAACCTTCTAAATTTGGAGAGGATTATATAATTCTTTACGTGTTTTCACTGATGTATGATTTTTATCATCAATGTTCTTATTATTTGTGCAATACAGAGATGGTACTACCTAATCCCTTGCAGACATTCATTTGTGCTCAACTCAGTGTCCCCAACTCAGAAGGTGAGGACAGCAATAAATCATGAAAGCTCTAATCTCCCTAGTCTTCTGAGGGTATCAATGTAGCCCTCTCATGTATCTGTTCAATTCATAAAAATTCAGTTTCTTATCTGCAAGGAAAATGCCACATGTTTCATATTTCCCCAAATCACCAGTAAGGCAAAATCATAAGGCATGGTATACTTTGCTCCTGAAGAGCAATTTTATCACGCAAAGTTAGTAAGTGCAAACACTGGCTGTTTAAATGTAGAACTAGAGTTTCATAAAGGTTGCTCATTGTCAGAGTCCAGATGTGCAGGGCGGGACGTGCCTGAGGGAGAGCCAGAGATAGGACTTGCCAAACCAGCTATCAGCCCCAAGGACACTGACCATCCGTAGCTACCCCCTCCCCTTCCTTCACCCCCCTGAGTGAGATGAGTCACCCTACCTGCCTGCCGAGCTGCTGGAGAGCACGTACTCCTTGCTGATGTAATTTCGCGCCGAAAGTAACTGTGCACCATTTGAATTGACCAATCATGTGTAACCTCGCGAATGCCCCTAACCTCCCCTATATAAACCCCCGAGTCTGGAGGCTCGGGGTCGATTCCTCTGTCTCCTGTGTGAGATACGTGTCGACCCGGGATCCCGCTAAGACCTGGGATCTCGTTAATAAAGCTACCTCTTGCTGTTTCATCAAGAATGGCTCCTCGTGATTCCTGGGGGCACCCCACCCTGCGATCGGAGCGAGAGACGCGGCTCCCCGTTTTGGGGTACGCTCTTTCATTTGGGGGCTCGTCCGGGATCGGAGCGTGACCCCCTGGAACCCCGAATGCCACTTGGAGGTACGTTGGTGTGAGTGTTGAAAGCGGCCGCTGTGTAGGTGTATGTATGTGTGTGTGTGTACGTTGTGCTTCTCGTACTGTGTATTGTGCCATGGTCTAAGGTTTAAGTTGGGTGTGCTCGGGTGGAAGGGCTTCCCACCCCGAATTTGAGTGCACCCCGTTTTCGAGTACATCTGGGCAGATGGGTTTCCTGCCCCGTATTTGAGTGCACTCGGGCGGAAGGGTTTCCCGCCCCGGACAGACAGTACACTTGGGCAGATGGGTTTCCTGCCCCGTATTTGAGTGTACTTGAGCGGAAGGGTTTCCCGCTCTGGACAGGCGCCTGTGAGTAGAAGGGTTTCCTACTCCGAATAGTCTTTTTCTTTCTTTTTTTCCTTTTTAGAAAGCGCACCGGGGGACGCCCCAATCGCGCAGGCTCTGGGACGCGTGAGAGACGTTCCGAGAGCCAGCCTTTGTCGGGTCCTGGCTCTGGGACGCATGAGAGACGTTCCACGAGCCCAATTTTGTCGGGAGGACCCGGCAACGGACAGTCAAAAAGATCTGACTGTGACTTGACTTCGGAGGTCGAGTTCGGCAGCCTATTTGAGTATAGGCACGGACAAGTGTGCTTAGATGTGTTAGTGTCTGTTGTCTGTATTCTATTCCTGTGTTTGGTATCCCAGAAGCAGCTAAGGTTAAGCTGCAGTTTGGGCCAGGTACTGAAGGTACCAGGCATCTGTGGAAATTGGTTATAGGATGCTTTGTCTTGGTCTTGTTTGTCTGGATTGTTTTCTATGGTATTGTCCAGTGTTTTTTTGACTTTTTATTCGTGTTTGAATTTGGACTGACGACCGTGTTTAAAATCTTGAACCGACGACTGTGTTTGAAATCATGAAACTGTTTGCTTTGTTCGTTGAAGAGTTTTACTTGGTCCCCTTAATGCTTAGTGAGTAAGGAACTTAATTTTGTGGACCCCGCTCTAGTGGCGGTGTGTTGGTTGATAGCCAAAGTTAATTTTTAAAACAGTGTTTTATCTGTGCTTGTGCTCGCAGCCAGCTGAGATAAGCTAGAGAAGTGAGTAAATATTGCTTGGGAGCAAAGAATCTTAAAGGCGGAGTTTCAGCCGGTATGACACTTAGTGCGTAGCTGCCTAAAAGATCAGAAATGCTGTTAATAGGCTATAAAAAAGGGACAGGCTGTGTTAGAAATGCTACAGGAAGAATAATCTAAAAAGGCTGAGAGCTAGGTGGGGCTATAAGGAAAACAAGAATAGGAAAGGAATTTCTGACATTTGCTCACAGTAGGAGAGCACTCATTTAGAGAAGTTCTTTAAGGAAGCCTGCCTTATCTGCTGTCTTTATTCCAAGGGAGGAGTCAGTCTCCAGCACTAAATTACTTGGCGGTGGCCAAGGTCAGGATTAATGTTTTCTTTTCCTTGGCCCCTTTAAACCCAGTGAGACAGTTTGGTAAAGGGCTACTACTGAGGTCCTGATAGCCCCAGGTGAACTGGTTACAATTCTTTTATCAGCCCCCTGGCATCTAGCACCCAGGTTCTAACCATCTCTCCATCCTTTTGTTATTAGTTGTTACTAGAAGCCTAGTGTCATTTGGAGGCTGGTTCTCTTGAGAGGCAAAGCCATGGAGCTGACACTGACCATGGCCTTTTTGTTCCAAGAAAGGCCTCCTGGTTTAGCTGTGTGACTAAATGCTGTTTGCCCTCTTCGGTAGACTCTATTCTCAAGATTCTCTTGTTTTCTCACCATCCCATTTGATATGCTTGTTAGTAACTGTTACAGGTCTTCTTTACCACCGAGGAAAGACGGAATCCTACTAGAGGCCAGAAAAAAAAGGGTTCCAACACGCATAGAAGGCCCTCACTTCTGCCTGCTCTCTTCATACCCCTGAAGGTAGGGAGTGCTCCAGGTCTGCCCCCAGGCTCCAAGGGTGGGTCTCCTAGGGGCTGGAAAATGCCCCACCAATCTGGCTAAGATAAAGAAAAGATATGAAGAGAAAGTTACAGAAACTTGAAGGGTTAAGCTAAGTCACTGAGAGAGTTATTGTAAGTTGCAGAGAAAATAAGTTGATGCATGGTTCAGGGTCTGTGCAGAAAAGTGGACAGCACCTAATAGCTGTAGAAGAAGATGCAGAGAGACTGAAAAAAGAAAGAAAGAAAGAAAGAAAGAAAGAAAGAAAGAGGTAAAGAGTGCAGGAAGCTAGGGAAGAAAAGAGACAAAAAGAAGAGGAAATTAGAGAGCTAAAGAGATAAAAGGCGAGAGAGGAACATATACTGGCCACAGTAGTTAGGGAACCTAGGAAGATAGTACCTGGCAACAGAAGAGAATTCCTGGCTAAAGATCAGTGTGCCTAATGCAAAGAAAAAAGGACACTGGGTCAGGGACTGCCCAAGAAAGAACAAGAGGGGCCTCTGGAGAGCTTCTTGGTCCTAGAGTGCTGGCTATGTACAGAGATAGAAGGGAAGTGTGGATGCAGGGACCCAATGCTCTGTGCTCCTATGCCCCCCTCCAGTGGGCCAATATCCAAAGACCTTGAGTGCAAGGGGCTACTGGCAACGAACAATACTTATGGACTGCCCGAAGAACAGTGGACCTTGGCGTGGGCCGGGTAACCCACCCACTAATTCATGGTCATCCCTGACTGCCCCTATCCCTTGCTCATGAGAAAATTGCTCTCCAAAATGGCTTGCGTGGGCTGAAATAGCTGGGTGAGGCCATGTGTATGCATATCTACAGACTGTGTATGTGGAGCTTAAGACCTGTCTCAGTGCACCAGTACCTGATGCTGGGGGATGTGTGACTTAGTCCTAATCTGCCTGGAACACATCACTCCTGCCAGCCGGGCATTAACAATTATCACCCAATCCAGGACTTAAACTGTGATAGAGTGGCTGATGTTTTGCCTTTGAATAGAGTGTCCCAAAAGATGGGACCACTGGTCAGCTGCCATGGACTAGATTCTCTACCGGTTGGGGATAATCTGGTCACCTTGCTGCCCAATCCGGACCTGGAGCCACTGCAACATGAGTGTCAAGCACTGGCAGAAGCCCATGGATGGAGGAAAGACCTCTGCGACTGGTTGATTGACCCCTGCTGAAAGCCGAGGACCTTGTCCACAGACGGGAACAGTTCTCTTCATGAATGAAGGTCAGAGACAAGTGGGTGCTGCCATGGTGGACAACACAATGTTATCTGGGATGGCTGAACCTCTACCCCCCCCCCCCAGTACATCAGCACTGCAGATGCCTTTACCATCTCTTGGATGCCCTAGTGAAGCCAACAACTGTGAGTACTATTCATTGCTCAGGATATCAGGAGGGAAGAGATTCAGTGACATGGGGCAATAACGAAGCAGATAAAGTGGCTCGAAAAATGGTTATGCAGGAGCCCATCCTGGTTGCAGGCCTGCAAGAGACAGCCACTGGGAACTGGGATCGGACTAAGGGATGGCCTCACTTAGAAAAGGCCCAAATTGCTTAAAAGATAAAGGACAATGGCACGCTTGAGGGGAAAGCTATACTCCCCCAGAGAACAAAGAAAAGACTCACTTTGCCAAATACAGAAATGGACTCATTTAGGAGATAAAAAGTTTGTCCAAGTAGTTAAGGTATATGTAACAGACTTTAAGATTTTAGCCAGAGAGACAGTAGAAAGTATAAGGTATGTCAATAAGTGAATGCTTAGCAAGCAAACAGGGCAAAGAGACCTAGAGAGTTTAGTGAAAAGTCGAAGTGAACTTCATTGAGATAAAACCAGAAAAATATAATCACAAGTATCTCCTAGTGCTTGTAGATACTTTTTCAGGAATAGATAGAAGCTTTCCTCACCAAATGAGAGACGGCCTCTGCAATCATCAAGAAGATACTGGAAGAAATCTCCCCCGGATTTGGAATGCCCAAGGTAATCTGGCCAGACAAAGGCCCTACTTTCGTTGCCAAGGTAAGCCAGGGTGTGGCCAAGTATTTAGAGGTCAATTGGAAATTACATTGTATTTACAGACCTCAAAGTTCAGGACAGGTAGAGTAAATAAATAAAATTTTAAAAGAGACCCTGACCAAATTAAATTAACCATGGAGACTGGCACAGACTGGGTGACACTCCTTCCCTCTTGCTCTCTTCAGAGCAAGAAATACCCCTTCCAGATTCAGCCTTACCCCCTTTGAGATCTTATATGGGGCCTCAGCCCCCCTGACTGTATTAGATGATGTTACTGAACCAACATGTCATAGTGCCATAGTAATAATGATTTGTGTGCCAGGCTAAAAGACCTACAGGTGATACAGAAAGAAATCTGCTCACAGCTGACAGCAGCCTATGCCCCGGAGACCCCTGAGACATCCCATCAGTTCCAGGTTGCAGCTACACTGAGTCCAGACACTCGAGCCTCGCTGGAAAGGACCGTACCTGGTGCTGCTGACCACCCTGACAGCTGTCAATTCTCAGCCCTCACCAGCCGTGTACTAGCTGTTGGGGCTGAGAGCTGGGACCTAGAGGGAAACTCAGTCATGTTTGTCCTGGGTTCTATCAAGATAGGTGTGGGATAGGCTTGATTTCCATTACAAATGATGTAACATTGCATATGTTAGTACTCTTAACACTTCTTGGGACTGTGCCTCAGGGATCACAGTCCGTATAAGCTTAGAAGTTCTAAAAGCTAGTCATGACCTTGGTGGATAGGCTTGGATAGTGTCCAGGTTAGAATCCTCATGTTAAGACTACAATACCAAGCTGTTATGCTAGATGAAGCTGAGTTCTCCATGAAGTTCTAGGATTAGAACTATTAACAAAAAAAAAAAAAAGAATTGGGGAATGTAGAACTAGAGTTTCATAAAGGTTGCTCATTGTCAGAGTCCAGATGTGCAGGGCGGGACGTGCCTGAGGGAGAGCCAGAGATAGGACTTGCCAAACCAGCTATCAGCCCCAAGGACACTGACCATCCGTAGCTACCCCCTCCCCTTCCTTCACCCCCCTGAGTGAGATGAGTCACCCTACCTGCCTGCCGAGCTGCTGGAGAGCACGTACTCCTTGCTGATGTAATTTCGCGCCGAAAGTAACTGTGCACCATTTGAATTGACCAATCATGTGTAACCTCGCGAATGCCCCTAACCTCCCCTATATAAACCCCCGAGTCTGGAGGCTCGGGGTCGATTCCTCTGTCTCCTGTGTGAGATACGTGTCGACCCGGGATCCCGCTAAGACCTGGGATCTCGTTAATAAAGCTACCTCTTGCTGTTTCATCAAGAATGGCTCCTCGTGATTCCTGGGGGCACCCCACCCTGCGATCGGAGCGAGAGACGCGGCTCCCCGTTTTGGGGTACGCTCTTTCATAAACTCCGTACTATGGGCTCTCCTCCAACAATTTCAGTGATTACTTTCCATGTATCATTTTATCCTTTCAGAATGTGTTTTTAAAATTTTATGAGTATGAATTTTTTCTGAATATATGTGTGTGCATCATATATATGCAATGTTTATGGAAATAGAATATGGTATTATATCCCACAATTATATCTAGCATTCCAGACCATTGTGAGCTGCCTTACATTTGTGTGCTGAAACTGATTCAGTTTTCTGTCAGAATAGCAAATGCTTCTAACCACTGAGAAATCACTCCAGAAGCCGAGGACCATTTTATTTCTAAAGCATATATGTTAACTACACACCTTTTCCCTAAATAACATTTTCTCATTTCAGAAAACACAACAATAACAACGACAACAATACAAAAACTTCTTCAAGAAAGAAGAGAGTGTTAACCTAATTAATATCAGGAGTTTATACTCTTTCAAAGAGAAATATCCATCAATTTCTCAAAACTTTTTTACATATAGACATTCAGTGATAGAAGTAAACTGCCTTGGTGTGAGGAAGAAAAGTTTTACAATCCTATTCTCACAGTCTTCTTTGGATTAAATAATCTATCAATTTATTGTTCCAAAGCAAATTTATTTTTATTTTTGTAAAATGGATGATATTTTCATTAATTTTTTTCACATTACATTTAACAATCATGCTGAAATTTGCTCTCTCTTCTTTCCCACCACCATAACAACCTAGATTAGTCTACCCCATTACAGTATTATTATAGTTTAGGGAAACAGCTTCCATGAACCTGGTACTCATGAAGATAGGGAAAAGAGATCACAGCCGTTTGCAACAAAAACAAAATAAGTAATAAGGTTTAATATAGTTTAAGATGGGAAATATTCCTTAAAATAAATTTGGTATGTGGTTGAGAATTTCACTGATAAAATATCTAGTACTTTTACACATAGAATTATTTCTAATCCAAGCTACAAACCTACAAATTCTTTAGTGATATAGAAATGAATGATGTCAATTAATTGATATTCATTTATCCTGCAGTGGCTTCTAAGACATATCAGGCCATCTATATTTTGCTCTTTTTTATAGACTATTTATAGATTTGGATTTCATTATAAGGTATTACTTTCCTGTGATATGAATTTAACGGAAAAATAATGAATGTGTCGACGCCTGCACCGACACGGTACCGAGAATCCGGCGAAAGCCTGTGGGATGAAAGAAGCACACACACACAGGTTATTCGTGTCAAGCCAGAAGAGAGAGAGCCTCTGGTTTCTTTATTGACCAACTATATATCACAAGTACAGCACTTAGCAGGTATCTGCCAAGCACAGTGGGGAACCCTGGCTGAGACTTCCGTAACAAAGGACCGACTATGTGGCCTGAATAAATTAGGGAAATAACCAGGAAGGCCAGCCTAATTCTGACTCAGGTGAGAAGTACCTGGCCAGACTGTTCCCAGTTGGGAACAAAAAGCTTCCACATGCAAGGGCAGGGCTCAGCAGGGGTCAAACCTTGCTGGAGACCCAGAAGCGTCTTGTTCAGGCTGACAACATTCTGTGAATGTAAACTTCTTGTGCCATAAATTATAGGGAGAGGCTTTTGATCCTACAATCTAAGACTAAGGCCAGACAGTGACAAGGCAACCAGGCCCAAATCCAAGTCGGCTCCCACATGAATGCCTTTTATTATTTGTAAACTGAAAACAGATTCTTCTCTTACACACTACATCCCAATCACACTTTCCCCTCCCTTTACCCCTCATAGCTCTCCTCACCTCCCCTTTCCCCAAAATTCACTCCACTTAAGTTTCTTTTTTAGAAAACAGTAGGTTTCCAAAAGACAACAGCAGAGCAGGACATAGCAAGATACAATAGAACAAGATGAAAGTCCTCATATCAAGGCTGGACAAGGCAACCCAACAGGAAGGAAATAGTCTCGAGAACAGGCAAAAGTATCAGAGACAAATCTCAGAGACCCAAGATAGAACTAACCATGACGGGACAAAAACCAATGGAAAGACTCCTAATAGTATTCTGCTGTACTCATAGATTTTTACCTTGTGGAGTTGTTATCAGAATTGCGTCCTTTGGTGAAAACGTGAGTGGGCATTGACCCCATTCCAGACCTTATGCCAGAGAGCCTCTGAATTGGAAGTCTCCATCAGTCTCCCATTTGTGGTCAGGAAACCCTGCATACTAGGGGGGAGTAAAGACTGTAGGAGTCAGAGGGGTAGAGGACACCAGGAGAACATAGTCCACTGAATCATCAAAGCAGGGCTCACACGAGTGCACAGAGACTGACATGGTAAGTATAGGGGTCTGCATGGGTCTGTGTCACATCCTCTGCATATGTGTTATGGGATTAATGTGATTAATTGTTGCATTTTCCTGGAAACAGAAAACTACTTGTTTTCTTAAAATTGTTATGTAGGAATTAAAAAATGGTCAGAATTAACTAGCTAAGATGAAGATTAATGCATTATACAGTTATAGGGGAAGAACACTGCTGTTCATTTCTAAGGGTTACAGAACATAAATCATTTAAAAATTCACTCCGAATATAACTTTCAGTAAAAGCCTACCACCCTACTGTGATCCTTCCAAACTACCCTAGATAATACCAAATAAAATATTAAATAACATTCCACATCATGGGCTCTCACAGTCACAGAATACTTGATGGACTTAACTTTGGCTTAGTTCATGAAAGTTTTTATTTTTTCTTAAAATAAAAAACAGAAACACAAAAAGCATCCATAGAAATTCTCATCAGTGAAGCTCTGTGAGCATATGTCCTTGAGTCATGACCCAGGATCCCTGAATTTGGTCCTGGGAACTCACACGATGCTGGCAGAAGAGAAACAATCCAACATAGTCCTCATCCAGCCTCCATATGTGCACCGTTGCACATGCATCCACATTGCCAAGACCTACACTAATGATAAATACAAATTTAAAAGTACAAAACAGGGGTTGGGGATTTAGCTCAGTGTTAGAGCGCTTGCCTAGCCCTTGGGTTCGGTCCCCAGCTCTGAAAAAAAGAGAAAAAAAAGTACAAAACAATCCTACTGAGTTAAGTGCATATCGACAGCTCATAGTATATTGTAGAAAGTTACCTGGTGTTTTCCTAATTGTAACCTGAAGTGTCTCTGTGCACACAGGAAACTGACCAGTACTCATTGCAAGTCTTGGAGTGGGGATTTTATATTACAGAACCAAACACAAAGTCAGGCAAGTTATTGTCCTTAAGGTCCTTCCTGAATTGATCCATATTTAGTGTTGATCTTTCACATTTAGTTATGGAAAGTGAAAGCTCACTGGTGTATGGGTAGTAGCTGTAAAGTTGCAATGTTATATGGATCATTCATAAAACATATTTAATTTCACTCCATGCCAAATGTTTGAGAAATAGTGATTTGCACAATGTTCCTCACCTTATTGTCAGGTGACGGTGGTTAAATACATATATTTTTTAAATTACTTATTTATTTATGTTTCCAGCCATTGCACCCCTCCTGGTCCCCCTTTCCACATTTCCTCACCCCATTTATTCCTCCTCCCTGCTGTTCCTTAGACGATGCTCCCACCACTAAGCCATCTTCACCTCAAAATCGTGCTTTCTGATGCTGTGCACTGTATGCCATGTATCTAGCCAGCATCTTATAATCCAAAATTCAGATGGCTCAGAAAAAGTCATCTGTAACACTGGAAGAAAATGGTTCCTTCAATTCAAAGCAAAAAGAAGTTCTACTAATGAATATGGATTGTAAAAATTGAAGAAAGTGGGCTTAGATATCCAAATCAAATGTTTCACCATAAAGCTGCTGAGAATAACGGTCTTTCTGAACTCACCATGGTATGTTTCTACCACATCAGGAAGATATCTGTCCTCAAAATGCCTGAAATGATGCTGGTTGTGGAAGTTTGTGGTACCAATTAACAAACCTGACATAGGTCACTACTTACTGAACTTACAGAAAGGTATAAGAAATAATGTTAAAATTTAAAGAAAAAATAATAAAGATGCTTGCTTTTGTAGAAATTGGAAGAGATGTTCATAGGAAGTACGTCTTAGTTCTTTATTTTTTTTCCCAGCAAGTGCTTCATGCTTGGTTGCAACAGGAAAAACTATTTGCTAGCGATTTTTGCCTCTGTTTGTAAAGGATTGAAGAAAAGGACAAACTCTTAGTATGAACGTGTAGGGAGGCACTGAAACCCTACACACACATGACTCCAGCACACTGCTGGTGAGAAATAGACTGAAGCAGATGAGAAGTATGTCATTGTCCCCAGTTTTCCGACCTCACTGTCTACATAGAAAGCTTTTGCACTGCTTCGTAAATATGACCTTTTATCTAGCAATAAAAACATCATATTCAAAAGCTGCATTAAGGGAAATTACTTATTAATAGTATTATTAAAACTTTCTGTTGATCTTATCAACAAAATTGGAGTTAAACCTCTGACTTTTTTAATATTTTATTATGTCTTCGCCCAAGGGAAGCAATTTGACTTTCTTGACGTTGCCTTCTCTTTCTCTCTTTTCAAAGCTATGATTAAGAAGTAATTTATTTAGATCTGCCTGTGATTAGTTGAATGATTCTAGTTCTTGTTGTAATTAATTTTCAGACACTTTAATTGATAGCTCCTGTGCTATATTTAATGTGTCTTCAGGTGTTGCAGTCAAGTTGCAGCTTGTTCAAGTAGTAAAATAGTCGCCCCGATAAAAAGAACAATGATTGTGTCCAGAACAAATTTTGGTACATATTTTTCTCATGATTATTGTGGAGAGGGCAAATGTAAAGGCAGTGGCATTGAATATTCAATAGGGAGAGAAGAGTCAAATTATTATTATCACAGAATATTATAGTAGTCATTAGCTTGAGAATCAGAGATATAGAGTAGGAGGAGGAAGGGAGGAGGAGAAAGAGAAGGGAAAAGAGAAATATATGCAAATGAAAATTTGTAATACTTTTTGAACTTCAGAGCTATGAACCACTACTGGTGCAAAGGTGAATTAGTCCAGTAAGTATTGGTATTCCTCAGATATTTAAAAATGGAACTACCTATAGGACCCAGCTCTATGAATCCTTGATCTGACACATAGGACTTTCTGACACCATAGCACTGATACACATGCATACTGATCTTTACTGCAACACGATTCACCACAGCAAAACAGAGAATCAGTGTTGCAATCCATCAACCCCTATGTCAATAAAGAAGTTTGTTGTATTTACCCAACAGATTTTTTTTTAATTAAAAAAGGGATGAAGTGAAGCTATCGGCAGGGAAAATGGATGCAACTTGAAATAATTAAGAAACACAAGTCATAAGGACAAGTCCATACATTTTTCTCTTTTTAGTCTTTACAAAGCCTATGCATGGGTGCCTAAATCAGGGATTTTATCATTTTTTGTGAAATAATTTGACTCACATTTCCTTCCCATTACTCTTAGATCTTTTATAGACATATTCTCTCCCCCACCCTTTCCCTCTCTCTCTCTCTCTCTCTCTCTCTCTCTCTCTGTCTCTGTCTCTCTCTGTCTCTCTCTGTCTCTGTCTCTCTCTGTCTCTCTCTCTCTCTCACACACACATACACACACACACAGACACACACACACACACACACACACACACACACACACACACACACACCCCTAACGTGTTGTAATAGGTTCACATTGAAGAGGATGCGGTCTTATTGAGGTTTTCCTTTCAGTTCTAAGTCTTTGATCAGTTTTCAACCTAATTTTGTAAAAGACTTCTTGGACGTAGAACACCCATCCTTTAAGCATTCATGCAATGATGTAAAAATTGTGGCTTAGATGTAGATGGTCTCCTGCCTTCTAAGGTGCTACTGGTAGTAGATAGTTGCTGAGGAAAAGGGAATCATTGTCTGTCTAGAATGTGATATTAGTTGTTTTCACTCGCTCCAGCGCATGGCCCACTTCCACATCTAAATCAAATTAGTGGATTATATAAATAAGGAGGAGGGGGAGGAGGAGTGAAGAAGAAGTAAAAGAAGAGAATGGTGATGAAGAGCTGGATGAAGAAGGAGAGGGAAAGAGAGGAGGAGGAGAGGAGAAGAAAGGAGGAGAAAGGAGAAAGAGGAGGAAGAAGACCAGAGGATGAGAAGAGGAGGAGGAAGTTAGAAGAGTGACATGTTGAGATGTATATGCCGGGAGTTGAATGATAAAGGAGTGCATATGATATTTCATATAAGTATGAATTTCCTAAGATTAAAAAAAATCAAAATCCAGGCACTGATAAGCACATGAATTATTGGTGGTCCTAGTAGCTGTGGCTAATGAATCAGGAGAAAATTGCTTAGGGATTTTATATTTTTGTTTTGATACTTACTGAGCATATTAGTGAAAAAATGGAAGCTTCTATAGGCTCCACGCACCAGTTATCTTTATTTTACATAAGTGACAGGAATAAGTGAAATTCTAGGCCATAAATGTTAGACAGTGTCTAGGTTTCTCTTGTGCACCATCATCTGAGTCACTCACAGACATGGGGCTTCTATGACATGTGCGAATGTTTGGTGCCAGCATCTAGTGACCCTTGCTTGCTGCTCTTCCTCCCCCTTAAATATACTTTAAAAATGTTTTTTCACCTTTTTCTATCAAAGCATTCTGCGTAAAATTTGCCCACATTTATGGAATATAGCATAATTATTTGGTACATGTCCACATAATGTAGTTCTCAAATCAGAAAGTCAGTATTTTCACGTCCTCAAACATTTATCATTTCATTTTATTTTAATGTTAGACTTTACTGTTGGGTATTAATCATACAAAATAATGGGTTAACTAAATAGGCAAATCATATAAAATACTGTTTTTTCATACACACACACACACACACACACACACACACACACACGCACGCACACACATGCACACACGCACACGGTGTGGTGTCTATGTGTTGAGAAACCCTAGGTTCTCCTTTTGATTTCGAAGCACATCACTAGAACGCCAGCTGAATGTGCCTGACAGGACGATATGCTATGAGATTGAGATCTGGGATTTCAAAATTTCCTGAATTTTAATTTAAATTTTCTTTTGAGGGATAGCAAGTTAATACATAAATAGCTTCCCTTTTTTTTCTCTACAGTCTATTTTCAACATTTCATCTAAAGCTTTTCCAGTACTGTTTAAGTGTTTCGTATTTGGTGTGAGTACTATAAAAAATGACTGTGGGACATTGTATATTGACTATGACACATCAAAAATTCCTTATCAAAGCTTAAAATGAGCACACAAGGGGGCAACTCGTATGCCCCCCTTACCTAAGATGAAATGTGAAGGTTATTTCACAGAAATCGTCTATGTAGATTGTGAATCTATCTGTCTCTGACTCTAAATTCACATTCCTTTTATAGTAAAATCAAGACTTTGTTCTTAGTAACAAAACCTCTCTCTCAAAGTTATTCACGGGGATTAAGTGGGATAACGTGTGCCAAGAAAGCAGTCTAGCGCCTGCCACAAAAAATACTCAGTAAATGTTAATTTAGCTCCAGAAATACTCAAGGTGCCCCTTAAGTTTTAATCACGGCCTCTTACGTATTAAAATTGTCAAACAGCAATCATCATGGGTCCTTGGTGGTTAGTGGCCTTTCCACGATAGCTCTACACGCACTTTCCAGACCTTTACGGTGAAACTGCAACTTAGTCCTGTGTCCTTTTGTCTCGGCTTGCTAAAATGTGACCCTATGTATGCATCTGCATTAGGAAATAACCAAAAAATTTCAGTGGACTTTATTTTTATGATATCATCTCTTTTCTACTTAGAATGGCTCCTCTAGGTCTTGTTTTAAAAAACCTTGCAGTGACCCAGTCCTCAGTTGCACTTACATAATTTAAATTCATTTGCATTAACCTTTAGAAAAACTGTGCACAGTTTTCTATACATATATAACTATTTGTCACCTTTTGTATATTTTCACATATCAGACGATATATACTCAATCCAAATTTTCTTGCCATTTTAATCTAATTCGCACATGCTTTCATTTTAATTGGTGAACATTTTTATCTTTAGGACACACACACACACACATATATATATATTTCTTAAATATGGCATTTTGTTTATATTTTTCATATTTGGGAAAAGGCCATTTTCATAATTTATGTTACACTTTAGTTAAAGAGATAAGATTAAGCAAATAGGTGTGATAGGTTCACAGTCCACAGATAAGACAGGCAGAACTAATATATTGCTGTTCTGCTTATGATATTTATCCAGTGTTCCTCTCTTTTGCTTTCTTAGTGTACCTGAAGCAACAGGCTATGGCATTAAAAGAGCACAGGTCTTGTTTTCTTTTTCAGCACTTATTAAATATCTATTACTTTATTTGCATATTTGAAAGTATATGTACACTTAGAATGTTGGAATTTAAGGTGTCTTTCAGAGCCATCTAAGTACATTCTTTCTGTTTATGCAAATTAGCCTCAGCTTCAGAGGAAAGAACATGCAAGAAAACAGTCACACTTACACAGTGAGACTGCTCTGTCCATTGCCTAAAGAGGAAAGGGAGTTATATCTCTAAGCAGATGTTAATTTGCCTGTTTTTGAATACTTGATAAGAATTAGATGACTGTCATGACTAGTCTTGTTTCACAGTATCTAGCTCTGTGAAGAACTTAACTATATACAGACCATCCTAATATAATAACGATGATGACAATGTTGATGATGATGATGTTGTTGATGGTGATGATTATGGTATCTTCTGTATTTGATACTTCTATTATTAGGATAAAATGCCTGACCCAAACAATTTATGGAAGGAAGGAAATAGGATATTTAGCTTGCAGTTCAAAGATAACGCTCTATCAGAGCAGGGACAGCATTACTGCATTGGTGGGGAGTAGTAGCATAAGCACGCATTACTTTCTCCTGGTTTTGCAAGTAAAGACTCAAGGCAGAAAATGATGCTGCCCACGTTTAAGGTGGGTCTTCCCACATTCTAGATCCTGTAAATTTGATAATATTTTTCAATACAACATCATAAAAATCACTATAAAGAAGCAAAGAAACAACAACAAAGAGAAAATACCTATTATTGTCTCTGGAAGTCACTTAAGATATCCCATCCTTATTTTGTCCTTGGTTTCTCACTAGGCTATTATCAAGTCAACTGTGGAGGGTAAAGCATTTCTTTTTAGTTCTTTTTTTTTAAATTATTACCTTTATTTTTCTCACAGTCCAGTCATTACCCCCATCCTGGTCTGTCCTCTCACAGTTTCTCATCCCATTCCTCCTCTCCTTTGTCTCTAAGAGAAGGTTCCTACCTCTCCCTTCCCTTCTAGCAACCCCCAACTCTCTGAGGTCTCAAATCTCTCAAGGGTTAAGTACATTGTCTCCCACCGAGGACAGAACAGTCAGTCCTCTCTGGTATATGTGTAGGGGACTTCAGATCAGCTAGTGTATGCTGCCTGGTTGGTGGCTCAGTGTCTGAGAAATCTTGGGGCTTTGGGTTGGTTAAGACTGCTAGTCTTCCAGTGGAGTAGCCTTCCTCCTCAGCTTCTTCCAGCTTTTCTGTGGTTCAACCTCAGGGGTGCTTTACTTCAGTCCAATGGTTGGGTGGACGTATCTGCATCTGTTTCAGTCATCTGCTTGTTGGGCCTCTCAGAGGGCAGCCATGCTAGGCTCTTGTCTGTAAGCATTCCAAAGCAACAGTAACAGGGTCAGGCCTTGGGGCCTCTTGCTGAACTGGATCTCAGTTTGAGCCGGTCTCTGGATGGCAAGAGACTTCTTGTCCATTTTGGTTCCTGCAGTTCTTTTAGACAGGAACAATTCTCGGTCAGAGTTTGTGACCATGGAATGGCAACCCCATCCCTCTACTTGATGCCCCATCTTTCTACTGGAGGTGGTCTCTGCATGTTCCCTCTCTCCACTGTTGATTATATCATCTAAGGTTTCTCTCTTTGAGTTCCGATAGTCTCTCACCTCCCAGATCTCCAGTATATTCTAGAGGGTCCCCCTACCTCCCACCCCTGGAGGTTGCATATTTCATTTTATTCTGCTGGCCCTCCATGCTTCTTTCCTGCCCCCGACCCCAATACCTGATCACGTTCCCCCTTTCCCCTCTCCCTCCTACCCAGATCCCTCGCTCCCTCTGTCTCCTGTGATTGTTTTCTTCTACCTCCCAAGTAGGATTGAAACATCCTCACTTGGGCCTTTCAGCTTGTTAACCTTCTTGAGTTCTGTGGACTGTATCCTGGATATTCCATACTTTTTCTTTTTGGCTATTATCCATTTATTAGTGAGTATACTTCTTGATACAGATCAATGCAAAGGAAAATATAAATTTCAAATCACTCTTTGGACTATTGAATCTTAGAATCTAAAAATGAGTCACTTTAGGAGTACACAGTTTGACACTACATTGCCTGGTATTGAATTCCAGCTGCTTGGTTTATTATCTGTAAACTGCCTTGGCCATGTTAAAGCTTCTCCATGTTAAGGAATCTTTACTTATAAGATATAATGATGAAAGCGTCTGATCATTCCCCGGAATTTATTAACTGTTTACACATGAAGATGATGTTCACATTGGACAGCCATGAGAAGAGTGAGACAGGCAGGCAGGTATGACACCTATGAGATGTATGATAACCATTATCCACATATTTATTGTGGTGGTCCCTCAAGCCACGATGAATTCCACATGTCTTCTGGCTGAAAGAATCCTATGCCAATTCTTTCACGTTTAGTTGATGATGTGCACCTGGTTCATCCATCTTTAAGGACTGACTTCACAATGAAATGATAGCAGCTTCATTTTCTTGTCCATGATTCATGTTACTGACAATGGACACTAGTGGCTTTCAGCTGAGAGAATCTGTCCATCGCACCTTTTGGTACCCAGACATCCTTTTAAAAATGTGATCTCTAGAGAACATTTGGCTCCAGAATTTTAAACAGCTATAATAGGGCAGTGTCCATGTCAAGAAAGGGAGAGAGAGGGGGAGTGAAAGAAAGATAGGGGAGAGAGAGAGAGAGAGAGGGAGGGAGAGAGAGAGAGAGAGAGAGAGAGAGAGAGAGAGAGAGAAGACAGAGAAAGACAGAGGAGACACAGAAAGATAGAGATAGAAGACAGAGACAGAAACATAGACAGAGACAGACACAATAATAATAATTCAAATGGAAAAGGTGCCTTTTTCTGTCCCTACTCTACCACTAAATCATAACCTCTCACCTTCAATTCCTAAACAATTTGAAGGCAGCTTTCAAATCAACTCAAGATTGAACTAATCACAGTTCTATGCAGTTAATCTCAAATAGCAATTTATTACTGAGCAGAAATCCGTTCAATTATGTCAGTCTAATATTATGTTTTGACATTCCTTTTGTTTGACTATTAACATTGCTGGCAAACTCCTTAATAATTAGACACAGAATTGGTTAATAAGATTTAAGTCTTAACAATTGGATCTTACAATTTTAGCTTGACATTTATTAAAGTTCTATCTTTTCTAAGGCTGGCAATTTTAATGGTACATGCTAATTGATTTGCATCTATCATCCCCTTTGATTCACTCCTATGAACTGTATTTGTACACATTTGGTAGTCTATGCTATGTATTGAAGGGAAATCCAATCTGTCCCCAAATCTTTGCTTTATTGCTCCAGTTTATTAAGCAGTTCCACATTATAGACACAGAGAATGACTTGGGATTCAAATTAAAACAAGTTTAAATAGACTGCAAAGCCTTTCTCAGCACACTGGCTTCTACATTAAACACCCGAATTAATGCACATTGTCATTCAGGCACAGGAGCCTATGTTTTCTAGATTCTAACTATAGTGCCTGCTTAACATAATTAAGTTTAAGGCCCTTACTAAGTAAATTGCATAATTTGTATCATTGTTCATCTTACTTGTTTACTATTTGAAAATACAAACGTTCTATATCGTACTTGGTTTTTAGCTATTATTAGTATCCACTGGATAATCTGAAGTTGGGTTCAAACAAGATAAATGAATATATTTGAACTTTAAAGAATGCACGCAACCAATCATCTGTTTGCAAAAGTACTCAATTCATTGATGGATTCTGCTAGTCTTATGATGGTTTTACATATTTTACTGATTTTCCTTACCTATTTGTTTGACGTGTGTGTGTGTGTGTGTGTGTGTGTGTGTGTGTGTGTGTGTGTGTGTGTACATGGGCTAGCCCATGAATATGGGAATCAGAGGAAGATTTGTGGCAGTTTGTTTTCTCCCTCTGCTATGTTGAACTTTTGGATTCACATTCAGGTTGAGAAGCTTGGTAGAAAGCCCCTTTACCCACTGAGCCCTCTTGCCACCACCCTGAGCTGTTTTTTGAATAATGTGTTATACAATGATTCTCCATTTCTCTTTTTTCCCCTTTTATTAAAAACAAAAATCTTACTTCCTATAATATATTCTGACTACTGTTTTCCCTCCCAGTACTTCTCCCAGTTCCTTCCCACCTGGATCCACACACACTGTCTCTCGTTAGAAAAGAACAGGTTTCTAGGAGATAACCACAAAATACAAAATAATAAGAGACAATGAAGCAAAAACCATCACATCGATTTTGACAAGACAAGCCGACAGAAGGAAGGAGCCCAAGAGAAGGCATTAGAATCAGAGACGCACTCTTTGACACACTCAGTCCCATAAAAACACTAATCTGAAAGCTATAATACATATGCTGAGGATCTGATGCAAGCCCAAGTCAGCCTGGGCTGCCGCTTCAGTCTCTGTGATTTCATATGAGCTCTGCTCTGTTGCTTAAGAGGGCCTTGTTTTCCTCATGACCTTAATCTACTCAGGTTCTTACACTCTTTCAGCCTCCTTTTCCTCCATGTCTCCTAAGCTCTGAGAGGAGGGATTTGATGACAATATTTCATGAAGAGCTGAGTGGTCCAAGGTGTATATTACTATGTAACATCTGGCCATGGCTCTCTGTATTTGTTCCCATCTGCTATAGAAGGAACCTTCTCTGATTGTCTGAATAAGGCATCGATCTATAAATATAAGAGAATAAGTTTAAGAGAATAAGTTTACCTTTTTAGTCCAACAGTATTTGGAGTCATGCTAGGTCTGTTGACTATTTTTCTCTGCTTTCCTGGAGCTGACCACAATCAAATTAGATATTGGTTGGTTAGTCCCGCAATCTTTGCCACCATTGCTCAATCTAAGAGTTATGCAAATTTTCACTTCTGAATGTGGATCCTGATTAACTGAAGCCCATGAAAATGGCTGAGAACACGTTCACAGTGGCAGGCTTAGCACGGACTTGAAGCTGCAGTCCACAATTATGATGAAAGAGGTGTGCTCAATGCTGTGAAAATCCCATCAAATGAAGTCACAAAGGTGAGCTTCTTCAGGTGAACGGGGAGAGAAGTCAAACAAATATGAACAATACCTTGTCAGCTAGGGTTGACTGATGCTAGACTTTAACATGGATGTATTGTCATAAGTACTGACACAGTAACATATAATCAAAAATCCTCAATCTCAGATCACAATAGACCTCCTTACTTGAGCACCAGTTGGTCATCAAGACCACGTTCCAATCTTTCATTCGACTTCCTCAGTACTCCAGTTTGGCTATGAGAGTCTTAGGATGCTCTTGATTGTAATGATTATAGTGAATCTCTCTGGTCTCCTGTTGCTCTTCTCCATCCTATAACCAGTGCTATGGCTTACACTTCTATTTTAACGATGTTTAATGATGGTATAGGAAGCATGAACAAAACCAATGCTCTTTTTACCATTCCCTTAGTGTGGAGCTTGCTAAGATTCACTTGTTCATGATCAACGAGCATAATCAGAGGAATAGACCAAGGCCAATGTTCAGGGTCACAGAGGAAGAGAACAAAAAGATATACATCAAAGGTGATAAGATATAAACAATATATAATGTACTTCAATGTTACAAAGGCCACATTGCAAAAATCAACAAAAATTCTCTACCTAAAATGACTTCAGATTACTTTTAAAAATATGTCCATCAATTTTTTCCTGGCTTATTTTCCAATTTCTATTTCTTGCTGTTTTTCTTTTTTCTTGTGAGTTTGTGCTCTTTAACTATCCCATGTGAATAGTATTCAGCTTCTCAAAGTGGCCTGAGAATGGAGTGTGGACAGAGATGGTATTTATCTTGTTTGGATTACAGGTTTTTGGTTTCCGCTTGCTCTGTATTGCCCTGATAGACATCATGGATTTATGTGGCTCACGGTTTGCCCTTACAGTCCATCATGAGGGAAGTCAGAACAGGAACTTAATCAGAGATGATGATGAATGTTGTTTACTGAATTCTTTCCCTGTTCATGATCTACTTTCTTACATATATGTCCAAGAACAGGCCATCCCCCAGTATTCTCGAACCTCCCACATTAATTATCAATTGAGGCAATAACCCACAGACTTGTTCAGTACAAATCTAATGGAGGTGTTTCCTTAATTGAGGCTCCATCTTCTCACATGTCTTTAGTTTGTGCCATGTTGACAAAAATTAACAGCTCACTCCTCATCAGACTAAGGGAAATAAAAATAAATGAACATGGCAACAACAAAAGCAGCAGCTTATTACATGAAGAGACGTTAGTTAGGCATAGTTTTTCAACAATTTTTATTTGTTTTAAATTATAATATAGTTACATTATTTCTCTATTTCCTTTTCTCCTTCAAAATTCTCACATGCAAGCCACCTCCTCCTTATTCTCTTTTATTTTCATAGTTGATTTTTCTTTAATTGTTCATAAATTCATCTATGAGTATACGTGCTTTTAGGACTGACCAGCTGGTATTGGATAACCAGTTGGACTCTTTCCTGGAGATTATTTCTCTGATCCTCAGCATTTCTAGTTACCTACAGTACCGTGAGTAGGGCTGAGGCCTCATGAGTTTCCATCATCCATGTTGTGTGCTTACCTTTGCTGTTCTTATGTAGGCCATGTTTGGGCAGTTCTGTTAATGGGTGTAACTTCTGACATTTCTAGGACGCACAGTATCACAGGAAATACCCTTGTTCCTCTGGTTCTTACCATCTTCTCTCTCTCCATAACAATCCCTTAGCCTTTGGTGCAGGAGTCACCTTGCAGGTCTATCAGTTGGGTCCGGGCTTTTACAACTCCTCATTTTGATCAGTTGTGGTTTTTCTGTAATGATCTCCATCTGTTGCAAGGAAAGGTTTTTCTTGATGAGGGGTGAAGACTATACTTATCTATACGTATACGGACAGATGTTTAGAATGTAGTTCAAGATTATGCTGGTTTAGTAAAGTAGTAGTTACAGGTTTTTTTTCCAAGATTCATGACTTCATTAATAATGATTACTTGTCTAGGTTTCTAGTACCAGCTATGATTTCCCTCCTGATGAGCCAGCCTCAAGTCATTGAAGAGCTATTGGTTCCCAACAAGTCATATATGCAACTACTGTACCCTTATGGTTGTCCTGCTGCATAGACAATATTTTGTGAGTTGAGGATCTATATATATCATTCAAATTTTAATTCCTTTCAATGTGCTACAAGATCCAAAATTCCTATAACCTTTTTTAGATCATATTTAATAATATATTTGCAGTTCAGGGGCCAGCATGGGGCTTAATATATTGCATGCAAATATAGATGCACTTTCCTTTGAGTTCTTCTCTTGGTAGAGACAGATAATCTGTATGTTTCTTCCTAGGGATCATGCCAACCTCAGTCCTAGAATGAATTTAGCTCAATGCAAAAAAAAAAAAAAAAAAAAAAAAAAACCCAAAACTCTGATACTTTACTTCACTTTAGAAACAGTCTCCATGATAATATTGCAGACCTCTCTTTCTATTTACAACTCAAAATCCCGTCATTGTTTCTTACTTTTTGTTTTTTTTTTAAATTGTACATGTTACTATGCAGTAGGAGCAATTTTCATTCTAGAATCCTCCAAGAAAGGTCTATAGAGGCATGTGCATGAAAGGGTAATTTCACTGTCTCTTCTGATTGGGAACTGTATCTTTCCCATCTGCTTTTATATGTTTTCTGTTGCCTGATAGGAGTCTATGTGTCCTCCAGCCAAGGGTTCTACACAGAGCTTTTAATAAGATGAACTTTGCTCTAAGATTTCCCAGTGAGAATGAATTATTCCCTCCCTGTCAAGGTCATCCTTTCTGCTCCAGGTGCTAATTTGTGCTGCTCTTGATCCACTCATATTATTGGTACTGGAGTCCTTGGTACGTGCTCTATTGAAATATTACTAATGTATGAAATGTAACATTAAATTTCTAATCTAATCAATCAAATGGCAAATATATGCAGTAGATGCTTGGCTAGTAAAAAGATTAATTGCCATGTGCAATGAAAACCAACTCTCTATAAGGTGAAATATTGAATGTCTTCCACAGAAAGATGGAAACGTGAACACTGTGTTAAGCTAATGACTAGTTCTGCCATTCAACCATATGGATTGCCTTTAAGACAAACTGCAATGAAGATTAAAGGCATGTAAAATCAACTCTCTATTAAAGCAGTTAGGGCTTTTCTCCAGATTCTACAGGAAAATTATGCAATCTGTTGCAAAACCCGGCACTTGTCTCCCAGATGGTGCAAAAATCCATCTAAGCAAACATTTCTTCTAGGTCTGTGTAACAAACCAAGCACATTTTTTATTTTCTCTGCTTGATTATGCATCTGAAGACATTTACACGGAAAGGACCTTGTAGAGTTGTTGTTGATTTGCATTGTAAAATTCCTCAATATTATGGTGATATACACTTCTGAGAGCAAACCTGAAGTTATAAAGTAAAGGATGATGTGTTTCCAGAGATGCACTTTGTCTCTGATATTTTTGGCTGGCAATTTTTTGCTTTATTACAGAAGTATTCTGCTTGAGTTTGATAAAAAAAAAATCCAAAATCTCTTGTTAATTAATATGGATATGATTGCTTTTTTAAGAGGTCCATCCACTATGAAATGTATTATTGGTCATACAGTACATGAATTTAATTATTACTGAAGGAGTCATTGAGAGAAATAACTTTACAGTAGAATGGGTAAATATAAAACACACTACGTATGTACATGCAGCCCTTGACTATGTCATAAATACGACAATGCTGACCAAAACTGTAAATAATTAGGCACACAGATTAAGCTGTGTTACTCTTTGCATATTTTCCACCAATTTTGCTGGATCACCTTTCTGTTTTCAAACCTAGCAATGACTTTTTCTTTTATTTGGCATCCTTGCTCCTTTTTGGCTTTACTAAATCCATCCAACTCAAGAAACATGTTTTCTATAACTTGAAAATTAATCTGGTGCATATTTGTTTCTAAGGCACCAAAGATATTCCTATCTTAAAATCATAACCAGGGCCTGTCTCCAAATATTTTTGTTTACACAGAAGAAATATGTATTATTACTTCTATGAAGAAACTAAATCTTTTATTTTTTTATGTTACTAGCTTGATTGATTACAAATGAAGGAATAATGATTAAACAAATGAAAGTTGTAACTGGTGTAGGTAAGTAATGCGGAATGCTTAAAGAAATGCACCACAAACACATAGATAAATATGCAGATATAATTAAAAACGTGTGTCAGAAAATATATATTACTTATTACATATACTGCTATTTATCTGTACTGATAATTATATATTCTGCTAATAAGTGTATCAAAATTATAATTTGAATCTTTACAAAACAAAGCTATTATTGTTTTATTTTACAGATTTACATATTTTTCTTATATTTATGTAGCTGCTTACCTGATGCTTGCAGAGACCTGAGAGGTTCTCGAATCCAACAAAACTGGAGCTATAAATTGTTATGAGCCTCTGTTGTGTTGGTGCTGGGAACCAGGTCTCAGTCCTCTGAGAAAGAAGTCAGTGCTATTAAATGCTGTGGTGATTTGAATGACGATGGCACCATTAGCTCATCCAATTGAAGAGTTGGCTTATGGAACTATTGGGACGGGCTTAGGAGTGTGGCTATTTTAAGGTGTGTGTATTACTGATTATAGTTTTGGGGATTTCAAAAGATTCTTGCCATTCTGAGTCTCTCTTTATGCCTCATGGTTGTGTCCCAAGATATGAGCTCTCAGCTATTGTCTGAGCACCATGCTTGTTTGCCTTCTGCCAAGCTTGCTGCTGTGACGGTCATTGACAGGAATCATTAGAAACTGTAAGCCATCAATAAATTCTTTCTTCTACAAATTGTCTTGGTTCTTGGGCATTATAACAGCAAAGCAACTAAGACAACCACAAAACTATCCATTCAGTCCCACATTTTCCACATTAAAAAGTAGAATGATGGTGGTGGTGGTGGTGGTGGTGGTGATGATGATGATGATGATGATGATGATGATGATACGATGATGATGATGATTGGCTTATATATGCATGTATGGGAGTGAATGCTATACCAGGAATATAGAGATCAGAGAATAACTTACAGGAGTCAGTTCTGTCTTTCTACCTATCAGGTTGGGGGTGGGGATCAAACACAGGTCAGCCGGCTTGGTGGCAAGCATATTCTTAACCTGTAAAGCCATTTCAACTGTCCTTATTTGATTTTTTTGAAGTTCCCAACAAAGTCAAGGTCATTTCTGTTGTTGGTCTTAGCAATTTTCACAGGTATAAGATGAAATCTAAAAATAGTTTTCATTTACATTTCCCAGATGTGTAAAGATGTTGAACATTTCTTTAAGTGTTTCTCAGTCATTTGAGATTCCTCTAATAAGAATTCTCTTTTTAGGTCTGAACCCCAGTTTTAAATCAGTTTGTCTGGTTTGTTGGTGCCTAGCTTGTTGTATTCCTTATGTATTTTGTAAGATACAGAGTTGTGAAAAATCTTTTCCCATTTTTTCACTCCTAATGTTTACTAATTTGTATATATCAAGGTTCATTCTTTGTATTTCAATGTTTTATGATATTGACAAGTGAGCAATATCATGAACTTACCATTACAATAGCGTCTACACTCTAAATTCCATGTATCCAAGCCCTCTCATCAGGGCTGAAGTCCCAGACAACAATCTGTTTCTCATAGTTTTCCTCTTCTACAATGCCATATCAATGGGGTAGCAGTGTAGTAACCTGCCCAGACTGCCTTCTTTCACGTTGCAGTTAAGATCTAGTCATGTCTCTGCACAGTATTAGTTGCTTTTCTTTAATTGAATATTTTTTATTTGCATTTCAAATGTTATCCCATTTCCTGATTTCCCATCCATAAATCCCCTATTCCTCCTCTCCCCTCTTTTGTGAGGGTGGTCCCCCACCATCCACCTACTCTGCATGTCTCCCCTCCCTGACGTTCCCCTACATGGGGGATAGAGCCTTGGTAGGACCAAGGGCTTCTTTTCCCATTGATGCCCATCAAGGCCATCCTCTGCTACATATGCAGCGGGAGACATGGGTCTGTCCATGTGTACTCTTTGGGTAGTGGTTTAGTTCTGCTTGGTTGGTATTGTTGTACTTATGGGTTTGCAAACCCCTTCAGCTTCTGCAATCTTTTCTCTAACTCCTCCAATGGGGACCCGGTTTGCAGTTCAGTGGTTGGCTGTGAGCATTCGCCTTTGTATTTGTCATGCTCTGGCAGAGCCTCTCAGGAGACAGCTATATCAGGCTTCTATCAACATGCACTATGGCATCAGCAAATCAGCAATATTGTCTGGGTTTGATGTCTACATGTATATGGGCTGGATCCCCAGGTGGGGCAGTCTCTGGATGGCCTTTCCTTTAGTTTCTGCTCCAAACTTTGTCTCCATATTTCCTTCTGTGATTACTTTTGCTTCCCCCTTCTAAGAAGGACTGAAGCATCTGCACTTTGGTCATTCTTCTTTCTGAGCTTCACGTCGTCTGTGGATTGTTTCTTGGGTAATTCAAGCTTTTGGTCTAATATCCACTTATCAGTGAGTGCATACCATGTGTGTTTTTTTCTGTGATTGGGTTACCTCACTCAGGATATTTTCTAGTTTCACCCATTTGCTTACAAATTTCATGAAGTCATTGTTTTTAGTAGCTGAGTAATATTCCATTGTGTAAATGTATCACATTTTCTGTATCCGTTTCTCTGTTGAAGGGCATCTCGGTTCTTTCCAGCTTCTGGCTATTATAAATAAGGCTGCTGTGAACACAGTGGAGCGTGTGTCAAAAGTCTCGAACACATGGGCTCTAGGGAAAATTTCCTGAACAGAATATCAATGGTTTATGTTCTAAGGTCAACAATCCACAAATGAGATTTCATAAAATTAAAAAGCTTCTGTAAGGAAAAGGACGCTGTCATTAGGACAAAATGGCAACCAACAGATTGGGGAAAAAATTACCAATTCTACATCCAATAGAGGGCCAATATCCAATATATACAAAGAACTATGTTAGACTCCAGAGACTCAAATAACCCTATTAAAAATGGGGTACTGAGCTAAACAAAGAATTCTCAAATGTGGAATATCAAATGGCTGAGAAGCACTTAAAGAAATGTTCAACATCCTTAGTCATTGGAGATATGTGAATCAAAATAGGATTCCACCTCACACCAGTCAGAATGGCTAAGATCAAAAACTCAGGTGACAACAGATGCTGGTGAGGATGTGGAGAAAGAGGAACACTCCTCCATTGTTGGTGGGATTGCAAGCTCGTACAACCACTCTGGAAATTAGTCTGGCAGTTCCTCAGAAAATAGTACTACCTGAGGACCCTGATAATGCACTCCTGGGCATATACCCAAAAGATGCTCCAACATGTAACAGAGACACATGCTCCACTATGTTCATAGCAGCCTTATTTGTCATCTTCCCATTCTGTATGCTGCTATTTTGTCCGAGTGATGGCGTACTTTGCTTTACAGAAGCTTCTCAGTTTCACGACTTTCCATTGATTAATTAGAGATCTTAGTCCCTGGGCAATCAGTGTTCTATATAGGAAATTTTCTCCTGTAGTAATATAAGAAGCCCATTTCCTACTTTCTCTTCCATCATGCTCACTGTGCCTAGTTTTATCTTGAGGTAATTGATCGACTAGACTTAAATTTTGTGTAGGTTTATAAATACGAATCTCTTTATATTCCTCCATATGCAGACATCCAATTATACCAATTGATGGCAAAACTTTCTGTTTTCAATTGTGGATTTCTGTCTTCTTTATCAAATAAGGATGTGTCCATAGGTGTGTGGATATTTGTCTTAGTCTCCAATTCTGCTGATCAATCATGAACATGTCTGGTTTTATGCCAATATCATCTTGTGTTTATTGTTTGTTTTTGCTGTTGTTAATTGTTTTGTTTTGTTTTGTTTTGTATCATATCATCTCCAAATAATAGTGCTTTGGCTTCTTCCTTTCCAATTCATAATCCCCTTTTCCCCTTTAGTTATCTTGTTTCTCTAGCTAGAACTTCAAGTACAATTGGATAGATATGGAAAGTGTGTGCAGCCTGGTCTTGTTCCTGATTTTAGTAGAATTGCTTTGATCTTTTTTTTTTTTAATTAACTTGAGTATTTCTTATATACATTTCGAGTGTTATTCCCTTTCCCGGTTTCTAGGCAAACATCCCCCTCCTCCCTCCCCTTCTTTATGGGTGTTCCTCTCCCCATCCTCCCCCCCTTGTCGCCCTCCCCCCAACAATCTAGTTCACTGGGGGTTCAGTCTTAGCAGGACCCAGGGCTTCCCCTTCCACTGGTGCTCTTACTAGGATATTCATTGCTACCTATGAGGTCAGAGTCCAGGGTCAGTCCATGTATAGTCTTTAGGTAGTGGCTTAGTCCGTGGAAGCTCTGGTTGCTTGGCATTGTTGTACATATGGGGTCTTGAGCCCCTTCAAGCTCTTCCAGTTCTTTCTCTGATTCCTTCAACGGGGGTCCTGTTCTCAGTTCAGTGGTTTGCTGCTGGCATTCGCCTCTGTATTTGCTATATTCTGGCTGTGTCTCTCAGGAGCGATCTACATCTGGCTCCTGTCGGTCTGCACTTCTTTGCTTCATCCATCTTGTCTAATTGGGTGGCTGTATATGCATGGGCCACATGTGGCGCAGGCTCTGAATGGGTGTTCCTTCTGTGTCTGTTTTAATCTTTGCCTCTCTAGTCCCTGCCAAGGGTATTCTTGTTCCCCTTTTAAAGAAGGAGTGAAGCATTCACATTTTGATCATCCGTCTTGAGTTTCATTTGTTCTAGGCATCTAGGGTAATTCAAGCATTTGGGCTAATAGCCACTTATCAATGAGTGCATACCATGTGTGTTTTTCTGTGATTGGTTTAGCTCACTCAGGATGATATTTTCCAGTTCCAACCATTTGCCTACGAATTTCATAAAGTCATTGTTTTTGATAGCTTTGAATTTTTATCCATTTAATTTAATGTTGGCTATAGGTTCACTGTAAATTCCTCCTTTATGTTTAAGTATGTCTCTCATATCCTTAATCTCAGACTTTTATTATGAAGGGGTGTTAGATTTTGTCAAAGCCATTTTCAGTATGGAATTAATGATCATGTGGTTTTTTCCTTTGTTTATAGAGTAGATCACATTGATAGACCTTTATATGTTGTACCAACACTACCTCTCTGGGATAAATGCTGCTCGATCATGGTAGATGATCTTTATGATGTGTGGTTGGATTCAGTTTGCAAACATTAGTATTTTTTCTCTAGGTTCATAAGAAAAATTGGTCTGTAATTTTCTTATTTGTTTAATTTTAGTTAGGTTTCAGTATCCAGGCGACTGTGGCCTCATAAAATGAATTTTGCAGTGTTAATTACACTTCTAATTTTTGGAAAAACTTGAGGAACATTGGTGTTAATGCGTCCTTGACATTCTAACACAATTTTGAGCTAAAAATATCTGGCCCTGGGATTTCTGGGGCTGAGAGATTTTTATAACTACTTCTATTTTCTTAGTGTTTATAAACAATACATCAATTCCACTTATCAGTATCAAAAATAACAGAGTTTTACCATGTTCAAATACTAGAGAAATTGCAAGTTTAAAATATCAACAGATTTTTTAAATGTCCAGAGCAAGGATTTACTATTACCATGAAAAATACAGTTATCTAACATAGGAAAACTGATGGGTAATGTGCAAGATAGAATGAATGATATAAGAATAAATACTGAAATGTTAAGGGAATGTAAAAAAAAATGCTAGATACAAGGAGAACTTCCCAAGCTATAAAGTAAATTAAGAAGTAAGGTAAAAGAAAAACTAATGAAAATAAGTTATATACTTTTATATGATACTCATTTAAAAAGAGAAATAAACAGTTCTGTATGCAGCCTTTTGCCACTAAAATGTAATAGTCAAAATAATTGACTCTTGAAGACAAACAGTTTGTTGGTACTTACACTTCGGGAGAGGTGAGGGCCTATGAAGCATATTGCAGACAAAATGACAGGTAGTCAGTGTATGCACAAACCTCTCATCTCCTGAGCCAGAAAGCAAGATAAATGAGAAAGAGGCCAGAGCCCATAGTCAGCATTCATAAGATGATCGATGGAAGTTGATCAAGTCATACCTGGAAGTCAATCAAGCCATACCTCCTTTAGATCCAATATCCTCCTGAGAGAGTCATCCCTGGGACCAAGTACTGATCACATGGACCTTTAGGGCTTTCCAGATCCAGATTGTAACAACACAGATTGAAAGTGAAGTTATTTTCTCATTTAGTCTCTGGTGGGATGGGAAATGGTGAAGCTCCGTGATCATAGCAGTGTCATACTAAATAAAACAAACTTTTGCAATACGGCCTAGTGAAGAAATTGTACCCCTTCATATTCATAGGCAGTAATTGTAACCCTATGTGCACACAACTTGAGAATGTGAATATTCGTGACAACTTTGAAGTTTTCAAAAATGGGAGCAACCAAGATACTCCTCAAATGGGAAAAGAAAGAGTGAATGTGGCCTATTGACCCAATAGAATAGCATTCATTGTTCATCAGAAATGAGTTACCTAGCCAAAAACAGTACCCTTAAGGGTACATTGTTTAATGGAAAAAGAAGTGGGAAAGCCTTCATATGGCATTATAGCTCTATAACATTTTTTGAAAGGACCAAACTCTAGAGACAGTAAAGAGATCAGTGATTGCCAAGGTCCCAGGGGAAGTGTGAGGAGAGTATTTCTAAGATCAAGGGGGGACGTTCGGGATTGTATAGGCACTTTATACAACTGAAACAATAGTTACAGGTCATGTTCGCATGTCAAAGCTCCTGGAAAGGTGCAACACAGAATGTAAAGTTCATACAAGCTAGAGATTATAATAGCAAGAAAAATGTATCAACATCTTCCTGGTAATTGTAGTAAAGGACACTGCCCTAGGGCAGGATGCTAACATCAGAGGGAATCATGCAGTAACGGAAGCTGGGGTGGCCTCCAGAAATCTTTGTGCTACCTACCCAACTATTCTATAAGTCTAACACTGTGCTAAAAAATAATACCTATAAATTATTAAGGTGTTAACATTCAGTGTGTTGACATTTTCGTTGTATCACAGCCTAAATAATGGAAAGTTTTAGTCACAATTTTACTCTTCCACCTCAGATAATCCTCCTTCAAACAAATGGAATCTACACAGAATTGCAAAATCAGCAACTAAAAGGACCTTTCGTTTTACGATGCATTTAAAAAGTCATGGAGTTACACTGTGATTTTAGCATTATTCTGCTCCCCCATTCAATTTAACCCCGTCGCTTACTAAGATTTTTCTTTTTCTTTTTCCTTTTATTAAAAATAGATTTTTTTCCCCACAAAATAAGTCCTGATTGCGGTTTCCCCTCCCTCTACTTCTAGTTCCTCCAGACTTCCATACTTCCCACACTATCTGGATTAATTCTCATTCTGTCTATCATCAGACAGTGCAGGCTTCTATTGGTATATGATATATGATATGATATGATATGATAATATATTTAACAAAAACCTAAAATTTAGGAATAGGACAAAACTAACAAATAGAAAAGCTGAAGAAATGACGTTGCAAAACAAAACCAAAACCAAACCCCAAACCAACCAAACAAACAAAAACAGATATCGAGGCAGATTTACTTGTGCATGCACTCAGGCACCATAAAACCATAATACTAAAAGCTATAATATATACAAAGAAATTCTATGGTAAAAAAGGATGAAGCCCATAAATACAATATAATAAAAATAGAAGTGAAAAAGAAAAAATATGGTAAAATTACATTTAGAAATCCCTTACATGACACTTAGGAATACTGGGCCTCCAAAGATGCCACTTAGCTCTTGTTTTGTTTTCCTGTTGGCCTGAAGCACATCCACAACCACAAGAGGGGTTTGTCTATCCAGTGAGACTACCGTGGAGGAAAGCGACTTTCCATTTGTTAGCAGTTATTGATCGTGACAGTTCCTGGGTTAGGGATGGGGCCATAAGTCCACTTTTCTGTTCAGCTCTAGGACTCCATTTGGTCTACATCCATGTAGGCCCACTGCAGTCCGTGTCAGTCTCTGTGAGTTCATATATGCATCGATCCTGCTGATTTAGACGGCCTTATTCCATTGGTGCCTCCCATCCCTCACTGCTTACTCTTATCCTCTTTCTGTCTCCTTTTAAACAGCATTTCAGGAGAGCTGAAGGAAGTCAGTTTTTTGATGAAGGTATTTCATTTAGGGCTGAATGTTCAAAGATCTTTTACTGTGTGAATAATTGCTGGCCATGGGTCCCTGTATTTGTTCCCACCTGCTTCAGCAGGAAGCTTCTCTGATGTTGGCTGAACAATGTACTGATCTATGATACACCACAATGCCTGTTGGAGTCTCAATGCCCAATATTGCTACTCTTTTGTTCTTTTGAGAAGAGTATTGTTTAGTTTTATATGAGCCTGGCACCTGGGATATCTAGTCTCAGATTCTTTCCCATCAAAGTAGTGTTGGCAATGGCTTCCGTCTCATGGGTGGGCCTTAAATCAAATCAGAGGCTTTGTGCCACCATCGCACTAGCATAGCTTAAAGCAAGACAACATTGTAGATCAAACGTTTTGTAGCTGGGTTAGTGTCTCTGTTTTTTCTTTGGTAGCTGCACAGCAACCTTCTGTACTGAAGACACTAGCATATCTGGGAGGTGAAGGCTGTACACAGGCACAGATCAACTCCCCCATGTTTGAAACATTGTATAGATGTTGTTGTTAGTGATAGGAATGGGTAAGGAAGGGACTGAGATGGTTTAAGGAGGGAGTGAAGCAGGAGACATGAAGATATACTCATTTTGGGGGAGGAAAGTGGGCAGAGAGTGAAGAGAGAGCACAGCCGATAGCTTGCTTCATAGCTGAAGATGATTAGATTTCAGTGAAAATATGGAGAGCAAAGATCTGAAGCTTGCCTGAATGCCTTACCGTCGTACTTGTTCTCATGTGGGGTTGGTTGGTATGTTCCCAGGGAGTACATGTTTGACATGGGGACTGGAATTAAGCCTTGAGTGACAGGAAGGAAATTTTGAGAGGAAGATCTGTGTGATCCATTGGAGATGGGACAAGGAAGAAAGGGAGGCTTCAGCAGCAGGTCTGGTTCAGAGTTTGAGGTGGGATCAGGGGATAGTTTTTAGAAGAGAGAAGGAACAGTTGTAGACCTGCTAAGCATCAGACTTTTATAATGTGAAATACACATTTGAAACAGTTCAGATCATATCACAGTTCCTAAGAATACTGTAAGTTGCAGCTTTTCTAGTAGAAGGGAAGGGATCTGGTTACTTCCCATTAAGAATGTATAGCTATTTAATTATATTAGATAAGAGTCGAGAGATAAGAATTTAATTAGAATAGGTTAGCACTACAGAAGAAGAAAGGGGTTTATCTCTAAAACAGTGGTAAAATCAGAAGGTTGTCAGCACAAACCTAATCCTTCTTTCTAGTGTTCAGAAGTAACCCCTGCTCTTTCACTTGGGCACCTCTCCTGAATTTACAAATGGAGCTCCTAACTGATTTGTGTTTGGATTTTTCTTCCACAATAGAACTATAATTCACTTCTGGACTCTATGACTAAGACGGGTTCAATTTGTGATAATCCATCTGATAGAGTAACTTAAGACAGAGGTATTTAAGAATTAATGGGGGAATGGATGCAAGGAATTAGTTCTAGGAGAATTTATAAAAGTACCTGTAAATATTTTATGGTTAGTTAGTGCTGTATTGCTTAAATTTGCTTTACCACTTATTATCAGCAAGTATACAAACTCTTAGGACTTCATATATAAAATATATTATCAGGTATCTCAGAGGCACTTTAAAACTTATTTTAAACATAACATCTCTTTTCAGTACATTTAATGTCATGCCTTTGTTTTATTTCTCTTTTATATTTAATGCCATTTATGTCTCATAAAAAGGAAGAAAATTCCACATATCATCTTTTCCTGAAAACAATTCCAAAGTGCTGTGGAGAAGAACAATGCTACCTATAAATTCCTCATACCCAAGGCTATGTTAGGCTAGAGTGCGGAGTAATAGCTTTCATCACAGCACCTTCACACACATTTAATTTTACTTTTGTGTTAGCATAGGAAGGAAGGAACAGCACTATGGCCTGTGTATGCACGCATGCATTTATCCTCTTCTCACCTGAGCTCTTCCTCTTTGATATTTGGTATAATATCCCACAGCCCCTCTGTCTGCTTTCCTTCCCTTTCCAGAGCATCTCCGTTTTTTCATGTATCTTACACGTATCTCTTTTTCTCTCCTCCCTTTCCCCTGTAACATCTCTTCCTTTGGCAGAATTTTATTTTTTAATGGAGATTTTAATTTAAATCTACAGACATATATGAAAGCTATGAGTTTTAGTTTTTCTTATGTCTCCTTAAGAATGGCTATACATACACACACATATATATGTATATACATATTTATAAAACAGATTCTTAAAAAAGAAAATGAAACAAAACAAAAAGAACATAGAAAAGATGTTATATTGGAAAATTCTCAATATGGCACAACAGTCTTGATGTTCCTGGCTTCTCTGTGCAATATGCTAAACTTGAACAGTGTGGTTCAGTTTTCCTATCATTTCTAACATTGCCTCCTTAGTAAGGAAACAAAAGCAAGTCATTTCAAATAAATACACAGCATGACAACTGCCACGTGAAAATCAAATGGATGCTGGAATGGCCTCATTAATAAAGGTTCTTCTTGTCCTATACCTCAGAGATCAAGAGCAAGAAAGCTTCCTCTTCCTTTTGGAAGGAAGGAAGGAAGGGAGCTGCTAACAACATGTAGAGTCCTATTTAACGACATAAAGGAGCTGAAGGGGTTTGCAACTCCATAGGAAGAACAACAATATCAACCAACCAGATCCCTCAAAGCTCCCAGGGACTAAACCACAAAGAGTACACATGGAGTGACCCAAGGCTCCAGCTGGATATGTGGCAGAGGGCGGCCTTATCATTTTGAGGGGGAACCCTTGGTCCAATGTAGGTTCGATGGTCCACGCTGAGAATTGTGACTGCACTGAGGCAGGAGTGGCTGGGTCGGTGGGTCGGGGGAGCACCCTCATAGAGGCAGGTAGAGGGAGGAGGGGATAAGGCGTTTGTGGAGGGGAAACTGGGAAAGGGAATAACATTTGAAATGGAAATAAATAAGATGACCAGTAAAAAATGAAAATAAGAAGAATGACTCATTCTTGAAGGGGTTTGCAACCCCATAGGAAGAACAATAATATCAACAAATCAGATCTCCCAGCGTTCCCAAGGACCAAACCACCAACCAAAGAGTACACATGGGGGACCCATGGCTCCAGCTGGATATGTAACAGAGGATTGTCTTATCTAGCATCAGTGGGAGGGGAGCCCCTCAGTCCAGTGGAGGTTTGATGGCCCAGCATAGGGAAATGCTAGGGCACTGAAGTGGGTGTCGGAGCACCCTCATAGAGGCAGGGGAAAGGGGAGAAAATGGGAGTGTGGAAGGGAAACTGGGAATGGGAATAACATTTGAAATGTAAACAAATAAAATAATCAATACAGAATAAAATGAAAAACTAATAAATTCTAAAATAATCCATGCATATTAAGCCATTCAAAACCTTACACAAAAGCAATGGTTCATTCTTTACCTCAAATCGTACTTGCAGTTCATTTTCACTGTGCTTCTGAATTCAAGTATGTACTAAACACCCTTTTTCTTTGAATGTTCTTTAAACTTTTCTTGTAAAAGGCAAAGTACTGTACCTTCATAAAACAAGCTCGGACTCCCTTTATTTCGGAGGCCGAAGTAGAAGGTTCTCGAGGTTAAGTCTAGTACTAGCTGCATAGTGAGAACCTGTCTCAAAGTCTGAAAAGTTTAAAAGCAAGACAGTATCATAGAGTGTTGAGACGCATAATCTGTTTTAAGTACTCATTCTGCTTTTATGGAGGGAAAGAAACAGTAAGTAACAATAAAAGTATAAAAAACAAATGACTTACAAGGTTTAATCCCCAGGTCTTGGTTTGCTAACACAGCTGAGTAATATGCAAGATGGAGCAATATACAGACGTACAGAATGTGTAACAGTGTAGCTAAATCACATTTATGCATCTTTAGTGATATAGTATTAACAACTAGTTTCCTTGTTCCTATACATGATGTACATACATTTGATAAATACAATAAAGGCTATGTATCTTAAGCTATGTACACTTCACATAAAATAGAAGATAGGAAAAAAATGGACACTAATTAGTTATAAATATGTTAAAGGAAAACTATTAAGAAAAATAAAAACAAAAATAATATTTTTTCTCCTTCTTTTCATGTGTTTGTGGTTAGGATGTCTATGTGGTTTTCACCTGTAAAAGCACACGCATGCAACATACGGCAACCCAAGTTTGAATCAGGACTGTTGCTCCATGGTACTTCCACATCGTCTTTGAGGTGTGGTCTCTCAAGCAAATCGAAAGCCTGCTGCCTACGTTTGCTAGCCATCTTACACCCAGGAGAACTTCCGAGCACTCAAATTACAGATGATCACCATGTCTACCAGACATCTCCACAAGCCATGACTGATTGCTGCGATACATTCTATTCTTGAAATGGAAAATTTATTATAATAAATCTCGTTCTGATTCTCTATTTAATTTAGATTTACCATGCATTCATATTCTTTAAAACCTCCCCTTCACTTGACTGAAATGTCATTATTCCAATTTACTTATGAAGAATGTTAGCATTCTGTCTAAGCTCCACCCCCCACCTGCACAGTTACCTGGCAACAGCCTGGTACGCTTGACACTATATAAGGGGCAGCTTGCCTCCTCCTCACTCTCTTGCTCTTCCCCTCTTCCCCCTTTGTCCCTTCTCTCCCCATCCCCCCTTCTCTACACACGCCCAAGTCTGGCCTCTACTCTACTCCTCTCCTTCTCTACTCTCCTCCACTCTCTTTCTCTGCCTTCACTACCCTCTTAGCTCCCATCTCCATGCTCTTAACTCCCCTCCCCATACCCCCTGTTCTTCAGGGGGAAGGGATGTCTCAGCACGGGCCTGATGAGGTACCCGCTTTCCCCAAGCCTCCATAGACAATAATTACCCCCGTATCCTTTTATTAACACAACATTGGTGCTGAAACCCGGGGCACATCCTCTCCTTCATCTCTTTATGAACATAACAAAGACATGTCATATGGAAGAATAGCTGCTCGCTTCTGGTTGGACGATCATTCATTCATTTGTATAGAAACCAGGGATAGAAGAGGGACTGAGAAAACAGAAGACCATTGATACATAGTTTTAGATGCTAAGGAGGTCAGATTTACTCTATCAGTTTTATTGTGGTTCCAGTAGATAATATGTTTCAAACTTCTACATCTCCAGTTATTAGAAGGTCTGCTAATTAATATAATCTTATTTGAAGGGCAGACTTAGTATTAACCAAATAATAATTTTGTTATTTTAGGACCTACTCCAACCAGGACAACAGCATACATTTAGGAAGATTTGGCTTGAATGTGGGCTCTGTTCACAGGAGCATGTTGTCCGTTCTGAATAATTTGTGGTCCTTTGAATGTAATCTTTTCCCCATAACAGTCAGAAAGACACTAACTAAGTGAAATACAAGTAAACTTGCCAGCAGTGACAGAATTCCCACACATTGCTTATACCTCCGAAGATTTCTACCTTCAAATTGCATTTAGACATCTGTGGGCTCTAATGGACTTTGCTCTCACACATTCTCATCAAACACAAAGCTAAGACTGTAGATCCATTTCAGTTCTTGCTAGATTTTAGACTGTTATCATTTGTTCCTTAAGAATACTATACATACATATAATGTATTTTTCCTAACTCTACCATCTACCTTCTGTGTTCCCCTTTTAACTCTCTCCTTTTTGAGTCCAATTTGTGTCATGGTAGCTTGAGCCAATGACAAAAGGCCATATCGAGGAAAACGGACTCTTCTTCCTCTAGCAGTTATCAATTCCAATAGTTCTCAGCTATGTGTGAAGCTATCTGAGCTCCTCATAAATCCACAGTAGACTGCTCACTAGCTTGATCTTATACAGGTTTTCTACACAAAGAGAGTGCTGCCATGAAGTTAACAAATGGTGGTGTTGTCATGTCTAGAAGACACACTTTACCATCATTTTTCTGACTTTTTTCTGTAACCAAGGGAAAAAAAGATATAAAATAAGGCATATTGTATTTATTGTCAAACATGTTTGTTTAAAACTGTTTTCTTAAAATTAGATATTTCTAAGTTTCTCATGACAGAACACTCTTACAAAGAATATTATGGTATAAATATTGAAATCTACACAGACAACAAAATGGCACAGCAGAGAAAAAGTTATTTTAATAACACTAGGTTGCAGGATACCACAACACCAAATTCTAATGTTTTATTGGCTTAAAATTGAATAGAAAGTACAAAATTCATACTTAATATTAATTTTACGTTAGCTACTCTGTATTTTGAAAGTATTAGTTGCAGAAATGTTAGTATATACAGGAATACTGTTGTTCATTATATTGCTCAAACAAATGGTAGAATATATTTAGAATAAAATTGGAATATAAAATAATGTAATGAAGAGTCTATCCAACTGCTCTTATTCTTTGTTTCAAATGGGATATTTAAGTTAGACAAGTCCCTCTTCTTTCAAGTCTCTTTCAACTACCCAAACTCCTAACCACAGCAACAACACTAGCCAGTCTCCTTACCCTCATAATTGAAGACTTTTGAATATCCTTGAGAGGACTACTCCTTCATCTCCATAATTTAAATTATGAAAGTAATAAATCTTTTCATGTACTATTGGTTATGTGTGAAGCAAAATCAATTTTGACCTTTAAACCAAGCTTTGAACTGGGCTCCCTCCTGACCTGTAGGGTTACATGAGCAGATGGATTTAGGGCAATTGATCTGTGTCAGGGTTTATAGCAGTGTCTGATCTTCTACCTCCTTCACATATGATCGTGATTTCTCCATTCCACTTCTCACCACTTGTTGCTCTTTAAGAGTCAGAAAAATAATAAAGTGAAATAAAATAGTTTTACAATGGTGAATTAAAGATTATTTGCTTAGTCACTGGTGGGGACATGAAGCACCAATGATAAGGTAGGGAAAGAATCAGTAAAATGGAGGACAGTTAAATATACATTAATATTATCCAATCCCCAAAGGTTAGGTCTAAACATACACATAAATGACCAACACCAAATAAACTCAGTAAGTTGTGTTTATGTATGCATATATGGAAACACACACACACACACATCTATGTGTGTGGTGTGGAGTCTCTCTCTCTCTCCTCTCTCTCTCTCTCTGTGGTGTGTGTGTGTGTGTCTGTGTGTGTGTCTGTGTGTCTGTGTGTGCACGTGTGGTATGACAATAAGAAGTGGCCAACAACTCTGAGAGAACAGGGGAAAATGAGCTGAATTGGAACAGGGAGAAGGAAAGTTGGCGTGGTATAAACACAGTGCTCATGCATGAAACTCTCAAAAAAATTCCTGAGAAGGAAGATTTGAAGCTTTGGAAACAGTGGTTGAAGAAGCCAAGAGATAAAGAGGACTCGTGTTAGAAATAATTAGAGAAGAGCCAAACTTAACATATTCGGCAGAAGCTGGACATAAACCTTAAGAGTAAACTACATGGCTTAGTAGAAATTACATTCCTGGATAAAAAAAAACTTTTTGTAAAAGTGGGAGTGTGTTATGGTTGAGATAGAATTTTACATGTTACAATTGTATGACAGAAATGATACTGAAATGATTAAGAGTTTTAAAACACATAAATAGCAAAATAGTTTCCTGAAAACTATAAATCTTCATCACAAAACAGATTATCAATAGTATATCACTAGATTGGGTTGTTTTGTATCAAAAACCGAATTGCTTAAATGTGCTAAAGGAAACTAGAAGTGCTGCTAATGCAAAATGTTATTGAATGAATTTAATTTTATTTATGGGACTGATTCAATTAAAGCATAGTAAATTCTGAATATTGGTGATAGAATTCGTAAATTGTCAGACTGCTCAACCACTCTGGTCAAATTGGCCAAGGGGAGGAAAGAGATATATAATTTCATAGTTCATTGGCATAGTAAGTAGTATTAACTTAATTAGTTATTATTAAAATAACATTCCATACTAGAAAGAGTAATGACTCGTTGGGAGCATAAGGCTGTTAAATTTCAACTAAAACATTTCCATAAATTAAAGATATGACAAATCTTCAACTGAGAAATTCATGCACAATTATTTCCCAAGTGTGCTTGGATTTAAAACAATGCCATTCTTGAACTTTTATTCTAAAAAGACATCTAACTGAATCACATGGTGTTGAAAGTATAGAAATGAAGTCACTAAAGTGAGTTTTGATGTTTCACTAACCTTTGAATACTAAATAAAGGGGTACCATGGTTTACTGCTCATATCTGACTCAGATGAATGTCTGTGAAAGTAGGAAATTTGACTCCCACAGGAGAGACAGATGTGAGGTGGAGTCACTTGTTATACAAAAGGACATCTTGGTTATTCTGACATGAAATAAAATCTTCAAATATTTAACCTAATAATGAATTCTGGAGCCTGAGAGATGGCTCAGCAGGTAAATGTGTGTGCTGCCAAGTCTAATGACCAGTTTGATCCCCTGAATCCACAAGGTAGAAGGAGAGAACTGTGTCCTGAAAGGTGCCCCCTGACCACCACACCAGTGCATGCACATTCACACACACACACACACACACACACACACACACACACACACACACACTCCCATACACACACTCACCCATCTTCTCACCCATCTATAGATAATGAATGATAAAATGTTTGTGAGTAAATAAGAAAGTGTCACAGTAAAGGTAGGTTATGTTTCCTTTTTAATTTAACAAAAATTTATGTTATTTGCCAAATACGGATTGAGCCCATACTGTGTCTTCTGTAATTCTAAAATGTAAAATTATCAAACGTATAATTTAAAACTTGTAAGACTTCCAGGCTGCCAAACACACACAGTTCATATCAGGAAAGGTGTTCTGATACATATGGGTTTCCATCTATTCTGTCTTTCTTGAGAAACTGAGATGGCCTCTTTGTCTGTCTGTTTTTTGGGGAATGGAAAAAGGAGAGAGATGTTTGGAGGGTGATAGTTTGCTGTTTCTTTTAAAACCAACCATGACTGGGATACCACCTTGTACTGATGAACAGCTACAAGTTTCCTTTTTGATGATGAAGATGATTTTTATTGAACTTAAAAGCCCTTAGATCTATGTTACTGAATGTGTCTGTCTCTGTTTTATCAGTAAACCAAAACCGTAGGCAGCTAGTTTCATTGTACATACTTTCTATTGAAATAGCATATAATTCTAGACTAGAGCATGATTAAAGAAAATTGAAAGGGGATTTTGAAGGCTCCGTTCCACTGGGTTGCCTTTCCTACCTTTGAACTATTTTCCTCTTTTAGTCCTAGGGGTAACATCAGATATATAAGGATTCTTGACCTTTTATTGTATGTGTTTCTTCAAAGAGATATTGCAAGAGTTGCTACAGTGTCTGTGGATAAAAATGGAAAAACAAAAGAATAATTCAGCATGATCTATAAAGAACTTATGTTTCTACAATTGAAATAATTACATACCGTAAGATAAATTTTGATAGTGAAAGATAAATTTTCCTAGTGTAATATACTAGCATATTATATTTCTCCAAAGAGACACATTAATTGCCTTGGAATAGAAGTGCAGTTTTTACTGGAGGCAGCTTTTACTGCCCAGCCAAATAAAAAAAATTACAGACAGACTATTTACTGAAGCCATGTTTGTGAATAACGTGGCCAGAAATTATCTAGAAACATTAGACAGTGTTATTGTTTAGTAATACTTTTTAGTGTTAAATATTTAAATTTCTTGTCTCTAATGTGGTAGTCCTTTAAATTTTATGCACCATAAATAAAATAAAATTTTCTTTGCAATACAACTTTTATTTTTCCTTCTCTTTCACTTTTTTTGTTGTGGTAGTGGTACTCAGGACCCAACCCAGGCTTTGCATATCCTATGCAAGGACTCCATGGCTGAACCAAATCCATAGTGCTTAGAGAGAAAGAAAGCAGGAGAAACAGACAAACAGATGTGTGTGCTTGCAAACACAGGGGTTTCTGCAATAGAGAGAGATTGCCTTCATTTATTGAACTATGCATTTAAAAATTAATGAGACTATTTCTTCACAATTTTTGACGTGCTGAAATTTCTTCTTTTAAGAAGCACAGTTGATATTATAAGGCAAATTTATATTTTGCAACTACCAAATTACCTAATTAGTGATCATTGTAAGTGGATAATGTTAACTCTGAATAATAATTATTTAGCACTGCAACCACTGTTTACTAATCATGGAGGTAAACATCTTATACCCACACCTATTTAATCTTCCCCATATGCTCACTGATTTTGTTCTTTATTGGGAATTTATATAGATATTCATATGCATTGTTTCTAAATAAGCAGTGTCAAAAGTAGGGGAAAAAAGCAAAATAGAAATATTCTGATTTAAGAATCAATGTAGAGGGGTTGGGGGTTTAGCTCAGTGGGAAAGCACATTTGCTTAGCAAGAGCAAAGCCCTGGGGTTCAGCCTCAGCTCCAAAAAAATAAAAATAAATAATAATAATAATACAAAAGAATTGTTGTTGTAAAAATATAAAAATAATAAATAGTATGGTTGTCCTTTATCCGCTAGGTCCGCACCACGGTGCCCCAAGATATCTGCTAGATATCTTGGCAGAAACACATCCCAGCTGCACACTTTCCTATACTCAAACCCTCACATAAAAGAACACACAACACAATAATCTTAGATCCAACTGGTAAGATATAATTGCCCACTTAAACATACAAAGCCCGGTACCATCCATCCCTTAGGAACATTGATAACAACCTGTAAATACACAGAGCAGAATCTTAACATCACCTGCCATGGCTTCTCTCCCTCTCCTCTGCCTCCTGTCTCCTCCTCTCTCCCTTAGTCTCCTCCTCTTCCTTCAAACTTCTCTCCCGCCCATCCTTCCTTCTCCTCCAATGACAGGCCTCCTTCTATCCTGTATCTGCCTCACCTGTGACATCATCCTACAAAGAATCAATATAGAATTGGATTGGATATATATGTTTCTTCAGGCTAATGTACCAATTTTAACTTAGACTGTGACAGATGAACAGCATCAAAGAAACAGGTTTTTGATATTAAAAAGGTATATATATTACGTATGTATGTGTGTATGTATGTATGAATGCATGTTTCTGTGGCTTCATGTTCTCTCAGTACAGGTTCTTACAGAGTTCAAAAGAGGGCACTGGATCCTTGGAAATGGTTGAGATCTTCCTGATGTGGGTGCTGGGACCCCATTTCAGCTCCTCTGGTAGAGAACCGTCACTGTTAACTGCTCAGTGATCACTCTAGTCCCATATTTAAGGAGCTTAATGACTGTAAAAACAAAAAATAAAATAATACAAAACCAAGAACTAAGAGAATAAACAAGGACATTTTCATATTTCCATATGTTTATAAGTGTCAAGTTGAATAACTATAATTTCCAATTAAATAGAAGCTTTTGAGTTTTGTATAGGAAATCTTAACTTCTCAATAGCCTTTCCAGCTATTGTGAAGGCTTCAGTTAACCTGCTAATCTACCACATGAAACCATACATCATAATGCTGTTATGTTTCCTTCTTTCATAGAAACAAAATAATCCTAGGTGTAGAGAGCTTGCCTGCTCATGGTAACTGAAAGTGACGAGATCTAGGGCACTGATAATGGCTGCAAGGTACTCGGTGTCATTCACACATTTGGTTCAACCCATATGCCACCAATGAGCATGCATACTTATTTTGTAATTATAAGAATACCGTGAGTGATTGTATTTAACATTACCTTCCAAAGATTAGTTTTTGGTTTATTTCAGTATTTTTCACTATTATCTTCCTAGTACAAGTTTTACTTACTGTCAGTGAAAATTTTAACATAAAAACACAACTTCATTTTATGGAGATAATAATTATCTATGGATATATTAAACAAAACAGAGAATGATGCTGGTTTGTACACGTAGTAGTCCATATTTTTCTCTATAGCAGTAAGCTGTAATATTACTGATATACTCTTACCCATGATAAAGGAGAAAATGTATTTTTGGCTACTATTCAAGACAATTTCATAACCTAAGATATATAATTTATTTCCCTTACCCCCAATGATAGAAATAAATAGGAGAAATATCATACAAGTGGCATTCTGGGAAATTTTGAGAAATCTAGTGACCGTACCTTGTGACGTCTGTAATCACAGCCTGAACTATAACTGCAGAAAGAGGATAGATACAGTGAGCTGTAGAGAGGACAGAGACTTGTGGTTGAACCAGATGTACCTGCATGAACCACTGTTCTTGTATATAAATTATGAAACTTTACAAATTTGTGATCAAATTGCCATAAATAGTATAAATAAATTATGTCTCTAGAATCTCTCAAGGTTTTTTATGGGTAACGTTCTCCACCGATTGACTTAGATATCCCACCAGATTTTAAACAACAGAGTTAACAAAACAGGAGTGGATGCATGAAGAAATGACAAAATTGCGTTGAGGTTAAGTGTAGAGGCACAATGACAGTAGTGTGAGTTACTGTTACAGAGAAGATTGGGATTTCCTGCATCGTGTTGTTTAGTTTTAGTAACTGTATAGCAGTACAAAAATAACCGTTTAGTTTCTGTCTTTCTAGACTTCAGAGATGTTCAGTTAAAATTGCAGAAACCTCCAACTGAATGGTATATTTGACAGTCAGTTATATGTATAACTGAGAAGTATTTGCAGGAACTTGCATCTACCCACTGTATTTAACATTATTGTGGTTTTGGTCAGATTAACTTAATCAAGAGCATATCTGTGGAGTTGAAAAACACGTCAGAAAATACAAATATGCATTGTTCTTGCAAAGGACCCAAGTTCAGTTTGCAGTAATGTCAGTTGGCTTACAATAGCCTCTAATTCTATCTCCAGGGTAAAAGGTGCCCATTTCTGTTCCCTACAGGCAAGCACACACGCATGGACCAGACATGCACACTCCTATGCACACAATTAAAAGTAAAAGTAATAAGGATTTAAATCATAGTTTACTAGTGATGATATCTGAAAAAAGCTGGCTGCATTATTAACTATGAATTAGTTGCTATATCCTCTCTTATTATTGCTGGGCCTTTGGAAGGTGGAAGAAACACATGACTGCTATGCACTGCGATGATTAATAGTGTCATTTATTAAATCTCCCCTTGGGAAAAGATTATAAAATTCCAGTTGAACCATGATTTTTTTTTCAGTTTTGCAATAATGAAACCTGAATGCATGTGCTAGGCAATCACACTCTGTACTAAACCATGACTCCAATTACAGGGAAGATTTTTATTTTTTTAATTACACTTCTTAAAAAGTAAGGGATTCCAATTTGTATATATAATTAAAATAAATGCAGATATACTGTGCTTTATTTGTGTCTATATGGTTAATATTTTAACAGTGTTTGTGTTTAGAGACTGTATAGGTAAGCAAAGCCATAAATTGTGCAAGTTAGCAAGGCCACAGATCATGAAGTTAAGCAAAGCCACAGACTATGCAGGTAAGCAAAGCCACAGACCATGCAGGTAAGCAAAGCCACAACCTATACTGATGAGCATGAATCTAGTGCTGCACTGTTTCCATGCCAGTCCCTACCAGGATTTCGGTTCTGCCGTCTCATTTAGATGCCATTCTGAAATTTACATTTGTGAACTTATACTTTTGTTGAAACAGACGCATTAAGCCATCCTCACTTAGAACCACGGGCATGTGCGTCAGGGGATGGAGGGGGTTTTGTGTTAGACTGCAATGGCTGAAAATTTGAAAAACTGACGATATTCAGATTTAATAAACTATAATAGATAATTTTCACGGGGTCAAGTTTTTTTTGAAATCAATATATTTTGAAGGTATCAATACTTAAAGATTGAACTACAGCAATTTATACACAATATAGATGATAACTTCTATATTTAAAGTCATCTGATGATTAATGTTGTAAGTGCTTTAGTACTAGCTGTGTGTACAAGGTATTGATAAACACCCAATTGCAAAATTATAAGACTGTAAGGCATCCTATATTATAAGATTTACAGGATATGGTAAAAATTATTGGTTCTAAAAGCAAGTGTAATGGGTATTTTTTTGGTCTTCTAAGGCAGTTATGTTTTTACCTTCAAAGATTAAATACATGTTTGTCCTTTTGGGTATGAGTTACCTCACTCAGAATGACATTTTCCAGTTCCATGTGTTTGCCTCCAAAACTGATGATGTCCTCATTCTTAATAGCTGAGTGGCATTCCATTGTGTAAAGGAACCATATTTTCTCTGTCCATTCTTTGTTTGACAGACATCACAGCTGTTATCAGCTTCTGGCTAACACAAACAAGACCCCTCTGAACATAGCGGTGCATGTGTCCTTGTGGTATGCTGCAGCATGTTTTAGGTATATACCCAGGAGTAATATAGCTGGGTCTTCAGGTAGATCTATTTCCAATTTTCTGATGAACCTATAGATTAATGAACAGAGTGGTTGAACGAGTTTGCAATCCCATCAGCAATGAAGGAGCATTCCTTTTTCTCCACAGGAAAAAACTTGCCGGCATGTTCTTTCACTTGAGTTTTTGATCTTAGCCATTTTCTTTGCTGTAAGGTGGAATCTTGGGGTCATTGTGATTTGCACCTCCCTGATGACTAAGGACTTGGAGCACTTCTTTAAGTGCTTCTCAGACATTGGAGAGTCCTCTGTTGTCATCTCTCTGCTTAGTTCTGTAACCCATTTTTAAGTTGGGTTATTTGGTGTTTTTTGAATGTTAGCTTCTTTATTTCTTTATATATTTGGGATATTAACTCTCTATATGATCTGATAAGTAGTTAGTGAAGACGTTTTACCCAATCTCTAGGTTACTGAATTGTCCTATTGACGATTTCTTTTGCCTTACAGAAGCTTTTCCAATTCATGTGATACCATTTACCAATTCTTGATCGTAGAGTCTGAGACATTGGCGTTCTCTTTAGAAAATTTCCTCCTGAACCAACGAGCTAGAGGCTCTTTCCCAATGTCTCTTCTATTAGATTCAATGTATCTGGTTTGATGTTGTGGACCACAATAATCACAACTAATGTAAAATATCTGGGTGTGACTCTAACCAAAGAAGTGAAAGATCTCTATGACGAGAACTTCAAATCTCTCAAGAATGAAATCAAAGAAGACCTCAGAAGATAGAAAGATTTTTCCATGATCATGGATTGGTAGTAATAACATATTAAAAAAATGGCCATCCGACCAAAAGCAATCTACAGATTCATTGCAATCCTCATCAAAATTTTAACACAATTCTACATGGATGGGAAGAGCAGATCTCAATTTCATATGGACAAAAAACAGGATAGCAAGAACAATTTTTAACCATAAAAGAACTTTTGGGGAATCACCATCTCTGACCTCAAGCTGTACTACGAAGCAATAGTAATAAAAAGCATGTTATTTGTACAGGAACAGAAAGGTCTATCAAAGGAATAGAACTGAAAACCCAGAAATAAACCCATACACCTATGGACACTTGATCTTTGACAAGGAAGCCAAAATGTACAATGGGAAAAAGATAAGATCTTCGATAAATGGTGCTGGTCTAACTGGCAATCTGTATGTAGACCAGTGAAAATATATCTACATTTATCACTTTGCACAAAGCTCAAGCCCAAGTGGACCAGGATCCATACTTCAAGACTCAAAATTTCTGTCATTTTAGCTTTAGAACTATAACGGTGTCAGCATCTAACAGTGTCAGTCCCTTAGCAGGTGGCTTATTACTTTTTATGTTTGCCTTTTGTACCAACTTTCCTTTTCCATTTCTGTTCTTCCTTTGGTCACCCAGCTTTCCTGGAAATCTTCTTCATTAATACAGGAAATAGTTCATCAATTCTTTTTATTAGTGTGATCTATTGTCTTTGGAGGAAAGGGAATTAAGAGGAGTTGTTTGTTGTTCTCTTGACAATAATATCGATCAACCATATTTACTTTTTCTTTTTTAAATACTTATACACACACATACATAGAATCCTCTTGGTGACCAAAGACAATCTTTGAGTGCAGTTGGCTGAGCCTTCCTTGTTTTAGAATTTAAAATAGCACCTGAATTTAATTACACTGAATAACATGTATGATTTAAATGTGATGACAATACCAGAGTGGAGAATTGAAACTTTGTAGCTTAAGCCTGGCATAAAAAAAGTATCTGTGATTGTTGTGGTCTCTTCTTTATAGCCTAGAAATGATTGCTGGAGCTCCATTCATCAAACTTGACATCCTATGTCAAAACAAATAAAAATATAGAAAGAGAAACAATGAGGATGGAGAGAGTCGGGGGACAGAGATTTAGAGAGACAGAGAAAGGAAATGTGAGAAATAGAAACAGAGGCATACAGAAACAGACACAGAAAAAGAGACAGAAAGAAAGACAGAAACACACAAAGAGAAAGACAGGAGAGGGAGACAGATTGTATATTTCAATAAGAGTAGATGTTCATTTAGCTCTATTGAAAGAACATTCAGTTTCTCTTTATATCTCACAGAATCAGCCTATTTTGTAAAACGGGCTGGGATAATGTAGTTTCTCGAATCATAGCAGTATAGTATGTTTTTCCCAAAGAAAAGTGAAAATTGTGTGGGAAACTAGTATATTCTGTGCTCTTAATTCAAGATCTATGGCTTTTATATCAAATAACCATTGTTTGGTTTATGTTCTAGAAAATGCACTTCTTTTAAACACACAAAACAAGACCCTGCATAGTGACATTCTCTTTTGTTTCTGAAGTCTATTTGTTTAGTTTCACATTCTAGTCACTTGAAAAGACAAGTGGTTTAGGTCTGCAGGAAACACTCCAGTTTTTATTCCTAAATAGATGGTCAACTCAGTCACTTTTCTTAGTTGAATCTTGTTTTCCATTGATTAAGAGAAATTTAAATAGAGAATTGTCAGTAAGTAGAGTGGTATAGCTCAAATAACTTCTGGGGAAATTAAAGACAAATTGGAATGCGTAGAGACTGGAACAGAGCATCCCAATTGCCATGAGTGTTTCTGCTCTTTGTGTTTTTATTTGTTCTCTCTGTTCTCTGTTTTCTCTGGAAGCAACAGATCTTGTGTAGCCAATGAACCCTGTAGTTTATCACCTTCTCTAGGAGGTGAAGGACACTTTCTCATATTTGTAGCACCTACACCCTGCAAAACAACTCCTGATAACCGTCATCTGCTCATGACTCATTTCTACCTGGCCCTGAGATTGAATCCTGTCATTGGGCATCACAAGTAACTTATCTTAAGAAAATGTGCTGTTATGATTTAGACCAGAAATGTACTTCAAAGACTATGGATTTATATCATGGCTGTTGGGACTTACTTTAGCCTTCAGAAGGAAGACGTTTAGGAAGGAAGGGGCAGAAATGGGTATCCTTGAATGAGATATTGGACACACTGACTTTATTCTGGACCTCATTGCTTTGTGGCAAGGAACTTAATTGTGATTTTTCCCCACAACCTTTTGAGAGCAATGAAGCTTTGTGATCATGGACCTAAGGTTCTGAAACCAGTAGTCAAACTAAATCTTTCCCAGGCAAAGTTATACTGATAGCTAGTCAGTATACTGACTACTGTAGCTATCGGAAAACTGGCCAAAATGCCTGCCACATAGTGTGTTCTGACAAAGACTCGAAGTCTTGTCATGCTCCCAGAAAAGAGCTAGTTCATTTACTTTCTATTGCTTGCAATTTCAAATACCACGCATTCTATGAACAGTTTCTGTCTTTTAACTGAAAACGTAAATTCTCAGGCAATTCTATTTAGGATACTCTCATAATGCCAAAACCAGAAAGCCATATTTTAGATCAAATATTTCCAAATTAAGAAAGTTATCAGAAAAGCAAAGAATTAAATATAGTATTGAGCACATTTACCAGTTCCTATGCCCTTCACTGTGTAACTCATGAATGGTCTGTAAATGGCATTTAAAGCCTTAGAACGCGGGTCTCACCCATGTTCTTCCTAAAGTAATTGACTTTGTAACTGTAATTATGAAGAGCAAAGACAACAGCAAAATAATATTTAAACTTCATTCTTATGTGAGAGTATTTAAGGCCACTGAGTCAAGAGAACAGGAAAGCCACACAGAAGCCTTGTTTTTCCAGCTGTTAAAGCTTTACAAATAGGTGAGAGAAAAAGCACAAAGGGAAAGAAAAGAAACCTACGAGGCCTAAGCAGCCCAAGGGCCTTCCAAAGGGAGTGCTGTGAAGGATATTTGCGGGAACAGATAGCTATATGGGATAAACCTGGTTTTATGTTTCTATTTACATATTAATTGTAATTCAACTTTGGCATAATTAGAGAGGCTCAAAACAAGGCTGTAAAAAGCATGAAGTGCATAAACAATAAGTGTTGGGCTTTCGAGGATTATTCCACAACTGACTTGAAACAGTGTCACAGCTCTTCACAGCTCTTGTCTCTTGATTTTATTCCTACCTACTTTCCATTTTAATGATTGATTTATTATTACTCATAAACTGAAAGGAAGCTACTTTGGGCAGTAATACTCTTTCATTTCACTATAAATACTCATGGAAAAATATTTCTTGAAAGATTTAGGTATTGCAGCCAGTGGGATTTTTTTCCCACTCAAACAAGGAGGCATATTAAACTAAATCTCTATCACAGAATATATTGAAAGTTGTTTGTTTCTGCATGGAAATTAGAGGTGCATCATGTTAAATTTATATGTTGTTTAATTCAGAGGCTTCGAATAGAAAAAAAATAAAAGATTGAAAGCTTCAAACTGTACAATGGTTTTAAAACTAACACATTACTTAAATATTTCATGAATTCTGAAATTAAGTTATTCACATCACTCAATACCAAATTAATATTGTTATTAATGGGATTCATTATGTCAGTTAGTACTAGTTCAGAAAAAATCAGTTATTTGAAATATAAACTCATATAATTAAATTAAGTGTGGAGACAACCTAGAAATCTTAGTGTGGTATGTATAATATGAACTCAAGACAAAAGAAAGTGATCAGTGTTCAGTGACTACAAAGTGTTAAAGGGCGGGCTGAGCATTAAGTTTTGGTCAGTAGGATACATACCTCTTCCTACCTACCTTGGAACAGGAGAAGAAGAAACTCCCATGTTTGAATTCTTTACAGTGTTACTGGGAAACATTTATATAATGGACTTTAGTGGTTTTGAACTCTCTTTATCCTCCCTGAACACCCTCTCTCTCCCATGGAATCTCTTGTTTACCAAAAGCCCTGCTCCAGACTTTCCTCTCTTGTATGTGATCCACTGTTCAATTGGATAGCTTTCTGCAGTGTGAGTGGGAGGTTATTTTCTGGAGTAAGGGCAATTTATGAGTGCTATATCACTGAGGAAAATGTTGACTCCCCAAATAACTCTTAACTGCAAAATAGGACCTTGTGGACTCCCCCTCTCTTGTGACGCAATGTTGACAGACCTAGTGTACAGGTTGTGTGCATTCAGCCACAGCAGCACTGAGTTCCTGAGTGCAACGACTCCGTGTCCAGAAAACGCCTTACTGCTGTGCATCTCTCCTATCCTCTGCTTCATATATTATCTGCATCCATCTTCTGCAATGTTCTCTCAGCTTTGGACAGGGAAACATAGCTGTCCACTTTTAAAAAGTAGTCAGTAATCAACGATCAAGAACTTACCTTTCTCATCTGTGCTGGTTAGTTTTTCTTTCCAACTTGGCACAAGGCCTGGACATATCTTGGAAGAAATACTTCTAATTGTAAAAATTAAGTTGACCTTCAGGCAACCTAGTGGGATATTGCCTTGGTTAATGATTGGTTGGTTGAGGGTCTGAGGTATCTCACTGTACGTGGTGCTATTGCTAGGCAAGTGTTTTTTTTTTTTTTTTTATTAACTTGAGTATTTCTTATATACATTTCGAGTGTTATTCCCTTTCCCGGTATCCGGGCAAACATCCCCCTCCCCCCTCCCCTTCCTTATATGTGTTCCCCTCCCAACCCTCCCCCCATTGCCGCCCTCCCCCCACCAGTCTAGTTCACTGGGGGTTCAGTCTTTCCGGACCCAGGGCTTCCCCTTCCACTGGTGCTCTTACTAGGATATTCATTGCTACCTATGAGGTCAGAGTCCAGGGTCAGTCCATGTATAGTCTTTAGGTAGTGGCTTAGTCCCTGGAAGCTCTGGTTGCTTGGCATTGTTGTACATATGGGGTCTCGAGCCCCTTCAAGCTCTTCCAGTTCTTTCTCTGATTCCTTCAACGGGGGTCCTATTCTCAGTTCAGTGGTTTGCTGCTGGCATTCGCCTCTGTGTTTGCTGTATTCTGGCTGTGTCTCTCAGGAGCGATCTACATCCGGCTCCTGTCGGCCTGCACTTCTTTGCTTCATCCATCTTGTCTAATTGGGTGGCTGTATATGTATGGGCCACATGTGGGGCAGGCTCTGAATGGGTGTTCCTTCAGTCTCTGTTTTAATCTTAGGCAAGTGTTCTTAATGGTATAAGAGAGAGATCTGAGTAAGCTATGGGAGGAAGCCAGTAGGCACTGTTTCTCCATGGCTTCTGCTTCCTTCCAGCTTCCAGGTTCTTGCCATGCTGGGACCTGCCTTCCCTCAGTGCTGGACTATGGTATGCAAGTGTAAGCTACATAAACCCTTTCTTTCCCATGTCATTTTTGGTGCTGGTGTTTGTTACAACAATAGACACGCAAATTAAGACACAAATCATATTTTTTCTTGTGTACATTTTCCAGCATGATTTTACCTTTAATTATGTTTATTAATGCAATATTGTTATTGATTATCTGGAAATTTCACATAATGCACCCTGATTGCCTTCACCTCTCAGTACTCTCAGGTCCACAACCCATGCTTGTGAGTTCCCCCAAAACGAAAGAAGAAAATCCTACAACTTAAATTTGTGTTGCCCTTATACTCACTGAAGTATGGTAAGTTCCCAGTGGCAGCCACTTAGGGAAAACTGAGTTTTCCTCAACCACACCCCTGCCAGAAAATCACAACTGTGAAGACCCAACTTCAGTTTCTCTATCACAGTTCTCTTCAACAGCTTCATAACTTGACTGTTTCGTTTTGGGTGCATGGGGTTGGGTCAGGGAAAAAGGTTAATATAGAATCTTTCTGTGTCTCTTCTTTCTCAAGGGCAAGTCTGCAGTCATCAATAACAGTGCAAAAGAAGGCTTCCTTCACCTTTACAGTCATCACCAGCATATACCATTGACTTCCAAATGGTTCCTGGCGACAGCACCGTCCCAGGCCTCAACATGATCTCAGGTGGCAGCATAGGCCACACACAGCAACATACACCCTCACATTCCCCAGGACAATCCAGACTATGAACATTTAGTTGGATTTTGGTGGTAGCACCAGCCATGGATATCCATAACAATATGGCCCTTAATGGCAGCATGGATGACAGATATCAAGATGGCCTCTTGTAGGAACATAGGCCACTGGCATCCACATGGTCTCTGACCCAGAGCAGCACAGGTCATCTAACGTGTAGATGCTTAAGTCCTTCTTAAAGGGAGGAACAGAATACATAAGGGAGGTAGCGAGTGGGAGGGACTTGGGAGGAAGTGAGGAGAAGGAAGGGGGAAAAGAGAGGGCAGAGGCAGGTAGGGAGGAAACATGAATGATATACAGACAATCAGGAATTTGAAGAGAGGTGTGTAGCAATCGAGGATGGGGAACTGGTGGTAGCTACCAGCAAGTCCCAGATGCAGGAGACACCCAGGACCCAACATTAATGTGATTAGCTGAAATGACCAACAAAGGGGAGGGAGAACCTGTAGAGAGCATATCCAGAGGTTAGGCAAGGCCCCGGTTGGCAGATGGAGCCACACACCCATCTCAAAAATTTAACCTAGAATTGCTCCTGCCTAAAGAAAATATAGGAACAAAGAGTGCAACAGAGTCTGAAGGAAAGGGCAACCAGAGACTCCCACTCCTGGGGAATCCATCCTGTGTGCAGACACCAAATTCAGTCCCTATTGCTGATGCTAAGAAGTGCTTGCTGACAGGAGCCAGATATGTGTGTCTCCTGAGAGGCTCTGCCAAAGCTTCACTGATACAGATGAGAATGCTTGCAGCTTAACCATCAGACTGAGAATGGGGACCCGAATGGAGGAGTTAAAGGACTGAAGAAGCTGAAGGGGTTTGCAACCAACCAGGCACACCACCTCCCAGAGCTCCCAGGGACTAAACCACCAACCAAAGAGTACACATGGAGGGATCCATGGATCCAGCCATACATGTAGGAGAGGATGGTAGGGTCTGGCATCAATAGAAGGAGAAGCCCTTGGTTCTGTGAAGCTCAATTCCCCAGTGTAGGGGAATGCCAGGGCAATGAGGTGGGAGTGGATGGGTGGGAGGGGGAACATCCTCACAGAAGCAGGTGCAGGGGAAATGGGAGAAGGGGAACCACCGGGAAAGAGGATAACATTTGAAATGGAAATACATAAAATATCCAATAAAATACAAGATGATGAAGAAAAAAAGAAAACTGACGAACTAAAGAGGCATTTTCACTGGAAGAGAGTTTACGTAGAAGTCCAAAGCCCTTCATGAAACCTGGCATGTTGACACAAGTTTATTACCCCATATCTTGAGAAATGGAAGCAAGAGGATCAGAACTTCATGGTCATTCTCAACTACACTGTGACTTCAAGGCTGGCTAGAACTGCATTACACTCCACATCAAAAACAAAAGTCAGGAAACCGAATAACATTTTCACAACCTGGATAGAGTGGTTCAGAATTTGCATTATGAATTTGTGTATATTGACTTGCAAAATGTACAAAACACTAAGTCAACTTGCTGGAGATCATTTTTGCAGAATAGAGTGTCATAATGCCTTATTCCTTATGTCCAGGTCAAATAAGATGTTACTTGACAAATATAAACTAGAAAATGATGACCAATTCTTTAGCATGAGGTCCTTTGAAATATTTAATACATAAAACAGTGTGTCTGTCTATCTGTCTGACTATCTATCTATCTATCTATCTATCTATCTATCTATCTATCTATCTATCTACCTATCTATCTATCTAAAAATCTATCTGTAATGAGTAACAGATCTAAGATCTAACATGTTTCAAATTTTTGACAGTGCTGTATGTAACATATATTTGTATTTTTCCTTAACACATTTAAGTATATTAAATGTATTCACATAGCTAAAAGAATTAGATTACCATTATATTTGGTTGGGTATAGGAGACGTTTTTTTCTTTTCTTTTTATTGTTTCACTTATTTACATTCCAAATGTTGCCCCACTTCCTAGTCCTCCCTCCAAGAGTTCTTACTCCATTCCTACTCCCTTTTGCCTCTGGAGGGGTTACCCAACCCCTGAACACCAAGCTCTTCCCAGCACCCCTTTTCCATGGAATATCAAGTTTCTATAGAACTAGGAATATCTTCTCCCACTGAGGACAGACAAGGCAGTCCTCTGCTATATACGTGCTAGAGGCCACAGACCAGTCCATGTATGCCTTTTGGCTGGTAGCTTAGTCTCTTGGGAGCTCCCTGGTGTCCAGGTTAATTGATACTGCTTTTCTTCCTGTGGGGTTACCATCCCCTTCAGCTCCTTCAGCTCTTCCTCTAACTCTTCCATAGGCCTCCTCTACCTCAGTCCAATGGTTGGCTGAATACATGCATCTGCCTCAGTCAGTTACTGGTAGAGTCTCCTGGAGGACAGCTTTGCTAGGTTCCTGTCTGCAAGCACAACATGGTAACAGTAACAGGTTTCAGCGTTTGGTGCTTGCACATCCGATAAATACCAAGTTGGGCCAGTCACTGGATTGACTCTTCTTTAATCTCTGCTCCAATTTTGTCTTGTATTTCTTTTAGCCAGGAGCAATTCTGGGTCAAAAATTTTAAAGGTAGACTAGTGATCCCATCCCTCCTCTGGGGACCCTGTCTGTCTATTGGAGGTAATCCCTTAAGGTTCCATCTCCCCACTGTTGGAAATTTCAGCTAAGGCCATCCTCATTGAGTCCTGAGAGCCTCTGTCATTCCAGCTCTCTGAGACTTTATAGAAGGTCCCCTGCCCTCCAGCCCTCTCAGCTGCATGTTTCTATTCATTCTCCTGACCCTCTGGGATTCTTTCCTCTCTCCCCCCATACCTAAGCCTGCTTCCCTTTTCTTTTCCCCTCCCACTCCTCTCTCCCACACGGTTTTCTCCCTCTCTCTGTCTCCAATGATTATTTTGTTCACCCTTCTAAGTGGGGTTGAAACATCCTCAGTTTGGTTTTCCTCCTTATTAAATTTATTACAGTCTGTGGGTTATATCATAAGTAGCTAAACTTTATGTTTAATATACTTATTCATGACTACCATGCATGTCTTTTTGGGTCTGGGTTCCCTACTCCAGATGATATATTCTATTTCCATCCATTAGCCTACAAAATCATGATGCCCTAGTTTTTTTCATAATATTATATTGTGTAAATGAACCACATTTTCTGCATCCATTTTCCATTGAGGTGTCGACATCTGGGTTACTTTTAGTTTCTGGCTATTATAAGTAAGGGTGCTATGAGCACAGTGGAGCACATGACCTTGTGGTGTGGTGGAGCATCTTTTGGGTGTATGAGGAATGGTATAGCTGGGTCTTCAGGTAGAATTATTTCCAATTATCTGAGAACCCACAAGATTAATCTGCACAGTGGTTGTACCTGTTTGCAATCGTATTAGCACGAGAAGAGTGTTATTCTTTCTCTACTTCATTGCCAGCAAGTGCTGTCATTTGAGGTTTTGTTCTTAGCCATTCTGATTGGTGTGAGGTGGAATCTCAGAGTAGGTTTGATTTGTGGTTCCATGATGACTAAAGGTGTTGAACATTTCTTTAAGTACTTTTTTTCCTATTTGAGATTACTCTTGAAAATTCTCAGCTTAGCTCTGTATTTCATTTTTTTTAATTGGGTTATGTTTTTTTTGAGTCTAACTTTTTGAGTTTTTTTTTTATACATATTTTGGATGTTAGCCTTCTCTCAGATGTAGGGTAAGTGAAGATCTTTTCCTAATCTTTAGGTTACGGTTTACTAACAACTTTATAGCACAGCTGAAACATTTAGAACAAAAAGGAGTAGACTGTAGAAAATAGCCTAACTCATGGCTGAAATAAACCAATTAGAATCAATTAGAAAAATACAGGATTAGAAGGATCCAGGAAACCAAGAGTTATTTCTTCAAGAAAATCAACAAGATAGATAAGTCCTTATACAAACTAAGTAAAGAGCACCGAGTCATTATCCAAATGAAAGACATCAGAGAGGAAAAGGGAGACATAACAACAGAAACTGAGATATTTTTCTTAAACATCATATATTTTCTATAACATTTTAATTTTAGCCTTTCAAATATGTATTAAGGTCAGAATAATTCTGCTCTATGTAGGTTTTCTTTATTTCTATTTTTTTCAATAAGGTTGCACTGAAGTTGCAAACAAAGCTTCTTGTTATGTAAAACATTTTTATAGAAAACCATATAATATCCATGTATGTTTAAAAATTAGTCTAGTGCTTAACGAAGGACATCGTAAGAAGCAAACGCTCTCTATTATATGCTCCTTATTCTCCCGGTTAATCTCTATTCAACACATTTTCTACATGGCATTTCTTTTAATAGCATTTCAGTTTATAAATATGATGCACTTCTTGTCATCATTCTTTTTCAAAATGGGAGCATTGCACCCAGGTCGTGTTTGGTGTATGTAGCACACCGTTAAGTTTTTCATTTCATCAATATGATTTATTACTAGTTTTAAATAGCCTATTATTAATTTTGTCAACCCATTGTTTCACTGCTTTACCGTGTTTGCCGTTTTTCCCTCCTTAAAGTTAAAAACATCAGCACCTACTCTTACCGTTTATTTGTTGTCTATCTCTTAAACACAGTCATTTTTTTTTTTTTTTTTACATTGCATCCATTTTTTTTTTTATTATTAACTTGAGTATTTCTTATATACATTTCGAGTGTTATTCCCTTTCCCGGTTTCCGGGCAAACATCCCCCTCCCCCCTCCCCTTCCTTATGGGTGTTCCCCTCCCAACCCTCCCCCCATTGCCGCCCTCCCCCCATAGACTAGTTCACTGTGGGTTCAGTCTTAGCAGGACCCAGGGCTTCCCCTTCCACTGGTGCTCTTACTAGGATATTCATTGCTACCTATGGGGTCAGAGTCCAGGGTCAGTCCATGTATAGTCTTTAGGTAGTGGCTTAGTCCCTGGAAGCTCTGGTTGCTTGGCATTGTTGTACTTTTGGGGTCTCGAGCCCCTTCAAGCTCTTCCAGTTCTTTCTCTGATTCCTTCAATAGGGGACCTATTCTCAGTTCAGTGGTTTGCTGCTGGCATTCGCCTCTATATTTGCTGTATTCTGGCTGTGTCTCTCAGGAGCGATCTACATCCGGCTCCTGTCGGTCTGCACTTCTTTGCTTCATCCATCTTGTCTAATTGGGTGGCTGTATATGTATGGGCCACATGTGGGGCAGGCTCTGAATGGGTGTTCCTTCAGTCTCTGTTTTAATCTTTGCCTCTCCCTTCCCTGCCAAGGGTATTCTTTTTCCTCATTTAAAGAAGGAGTGAAGCATTCACATTTTGATCATCCGTCTTGAGTTTCGTTTGTTCTAGGGATCTAGGGTAATTCAAGCATTTGGGCTAATAGCCACTTATCAATGAGTGCATACCATGTATGTCTTTCTGTGATTGGGTTAGCTCACTCAGGATGATATTTTCCAGTTCCAACCATTTGCCTACGAATTTCATAAACTCGTTGTTTTTGATAGCTGAGTAATATTCCATTGTGTAGATGTACCACATTTTCTGTATCCATTCCTCTGTTGAAGGGCATCTGGGTTCTTTCCAGCTTCTGGCTATTATAAATAAGGCTGCGATGAACATAGTGGAGCACGTGTCTCTTTTATATGTTGAGGCATCTTTTGGGTATATGCCCAAGAGAGGTATAGCTGGATCATCAGGCAGTTCAATGTCCAATTTTCTGAGGAACCTCCAGACTGATTTCCAGAATGGTTTTACCAGTCTGCAATCCCACCAACAATGGAGGAGTGTTCCTCTTTCTCCACATCCTCGCCAGCATCTGCTGTCACCTGAGTTTTTGATCTTAGCCAATCGCACTGGTGTGAGGTGAAATCTCAGGGTTGTTTTGATTTGCATTTCCCTTATGACTAAAGATGTTGAACATTTCTTTAGGTGTTTCTCAGCCATTCGGCATTCCTCAGCTGTGAATTCTTTGTTTAGCTCTGAACCCCATTTTTTAATAGGGTTATTTGTTTCCCTGCGGTCTAACTTCTTGAGTTCTTTGTATATTTTGGATATAAGGCCTCTATCTGTTGTAGGATTGGTAAAGATCTTTTCCCAATCTCTTGGTTGCCGTTTTGTCCTAACCACAGTGTCCTTTGCCTTACAGAAGCTTTGCAGTTTTATGAGATCCCATTTGTCGATTCTTGATCTTAGAGCATAAGCCATTGGTGTTTTGTTCAGGAAATTTTTTCCAGTGCCCATGTGTTCCAGATGCTTCCCTAGTTTTTCTTCTATTAGTTTGAGTGTGTCTGGTTTGATGTGGAGGTCCTTGATCCACTTGGACTTAAGCTTTGTACAGGGTGATAAGGATGGATCGATCTGCATTCTTCTACATGTTGCCCTCCAGTTGAACCAGCACCATTTGCTGAAAATACTATCTTTTTTCCATTGGATGGTTTTGGCTCCTTTGTCAAAAATCAAGTGACCATAGGTGTGTGGGTTCATTTCTGGGTCTTCAATTCTATTCCATTGGTCTATCTGTCTGTCTCTGTACCAATACCATGCAGTTTTTATCACTATTGCTCTGTAATACTGCTTGAGTTCAGGGATAGTGATTCCCCCTGAAGTCCTTTTATTGTTGAGGATAGCTTTAGCTATCCTGGGTTTTTTGTTATTCCAGATGAATTTGCAAATTGTTCTGTCTAACTCTTTGAAGAATTGGATTGGTATTTTGATGGGGATTGCATTGAATCTGTAGATTGCTTTTGGTAAAATGGCCATTTTTACCATATTAATCCTGCCAATCCATGAGCATGGGAGATCTTTCCATCTTCTGAGGTCTTCTACAATTTCTTTCCTCAGTGTCTTGAAGTTCTTATTGTACAGATCTTTTACTTGCTTGGTTAAAGTCACACCGAGGTACTTTATATTATTTGGGTCTATTATGAAGGGTGTCGTTTCCCTAATTTCTTTCTCGGCTTGTTTCTCTTTTGTATAGAGGAAGGCAACTGATTTATTTGAGTTAATTTTATACCCAGCCACTTTGCTGAAGTTGTTTATCAGCTTTAGTAGTTCTCTGGTGGAACTTTTGGGATCACTTAAATATACTATCATGTCATCTGCAAATAGTGATATTTTGACCTCTTCTTTTCCGATCTGTATCCCTTTGATCTCCTTTTGTTGTCTGATTGCTCTGGCTAGAACTTCAAGAACTATATTGAATAAGTAGGGAGAGAGTGGGCAGCCTTGTCTAGTCCCTGATTTTAGTGGGATTGCTTCAAGTTTCTCTCCATTTAGTTTAATGTTAGCAATTGGTTTGCTGTATATGGCTTTTACTATGTTTAGGTATGGGCCTTGAATTCCTATTCTTTCCAGGACTTTTATCATGAAGGGGTGTTGAATTTTGTCAAATGCTTTCTCAGCATCTAATGAAATGATCATGTGGTTCTGTTCTTTCAGTTTGTTTATATAATGGATCACGTTGATGGTTTTCCGTATATTAAACCATCCCTGCATGCCTGGGATGAAGCCTACTTGATCATGGTGGATGATTGTTTTGATGTGCTCTTGAATTCGGTTTGCCAGAATTTTATTGAGTATTTTTGCGTCGATATTCATAAGGGAAATTGGTCTGAAGTTCTCTTTCTTTGTTGTGTCTTTGTGTGGTTTAGGTATAAGAGTAATTGTGGCTTCGTAGGAGGAATTCGGTAGGGCTCCATCTGTTTCAATTTTGTGGAATAGTTTGGATAATATTGGTATGAGGTCTTCTATGAAGGTTTGATAGAATTCTGCACTAAACCCGTCTGGACCTGGGCTCTTTTTGGTTGGGAGACCTTTAATGACTGCTTCTATTTCCTTAGGAGTTATGGGGTTGTTTAACTGGTTTATCTGTTCCTGATTTAACTTCGATACCTGGTATCTGTCTAGGAAATTGTCCATTTCCTGAAGATTTTCAAATTTTGTTGAATATAGGTTTTTATAGTAAGATCTGATGATTTTTTGAATTTCCTCCGAATCTGTAGTTATGTCTCCCTTTTCATTTCTGATTTTGTTAATTTGGACACACTCTCTGTGTCCTCTCGTTAGTCTGGCTAAGGGTTTATCTATCTTGTTGATTTTCTCAAAGAACCAACTTTTGGTTCTGTTGATTCTTTCTATGGTCCTTTTTGTTTCTACTTGGTTGATTTCAGCTCTGAGTTTGATTATTTCCTGCCTTCTACTCCTCCTGGGTGTATTTGCTTCTTTTTGTTCTAGAGCTTTTAGTTGTGCTGTCAAGCTGCTGACATATGCTCTTTCCTGTTTCTTTCTGCAGGCACTCAGCGCTATGAGTTTTCCTCTTAGCACAGCTTTCATTGTGTCCCATAAGTTTGAGTATGTTGTATCTTCATTTTCATTAAATTCTAAAAAGTTTTTAATTTCTTTCTTTATTTCTTCCTTGACCAGGTTATCATTGAGTAGAGCATTGTTCAATTTCCACGTATATGTGGGCATTCTTCCCTTATTGTTATTGAAGACCAGTTTTAGGCCGTGGTGGTCTGATAGCACGCATGGGATTATTTCTATCTTTCTGTACCTGTTGAGGCCCGTTTTTTGACCAATTATATGGTCAATTTTGGAGAAAGTACCATGAGGAGCTGAGAAGAAGGTATATCCTTTTGCTTTAGGATAGAATGTTCTATAAATATCCGTTAAGTCCATTTGGCTCATGGCTTCTCTTAGTCTGTCGACATCACTGTTTAATTTCTGTTTCCATGATCTGTCCATTGATGAGAGTGGGGTGTTGAAATCTCCCACTATTATTGTGTGAGGTGCAATGTGTGTTTTGAGCTTTAGTAAGGTTTCTTTTACATATGTAGGTGCCCTTGTATTTGGGGCATAGATATTTAGGATTGAGAGTTCATCTTGGTTGATTTTTCCTTTGATGAATATGAAGTGTCCTTCCTTATCTTTTTTGATGACTTTTAGTTGGAAATTGATTTTATTTGATATTAGAATGGCTACTCCAGCTTGCTTCTTCTGACCATTTGCTTGGAAAGTTGTTTTCCAGCCTTTCACTCTGAGGTAGTGTCTGTCTTTGTCTCTGAGGTGTGTTTCCTGTAGGCAGCAGAATGCAGGGTCCTCGTTGCGTATCCAGTTTGTTAATCTATGTCTTTTTATTGGGGAGTTGAGGCCATTGATATTGAGAGATATTAAGGAATAGTGATTATTGCTTCCCGTTATATTCATATTTGATGTGAGGTTATGTTTGTGTGCTTTCATTCTCTTTGTTTTGTTGCCAAGACGATTAGTTTCTTGCTTCTTCTAGGGTATAGCTTGCCTCCTTATGTTGGGCTTTACCATTTATTATCCTTTGTAGTGCTGGATTTGTAGAAAGATATTGTGTAAATTTGGTTTTGTCATGGAATATCTTGGTTTCTCCATCAATGTTAATTGAGAGTTTTGCTGGATACAGTAATCTGGGCTGGCATTTGTGTTCTCTTAGGGTCTGTATAACATCAGTCCAGGATCTTCTGGCCTTCATAGTTTCTGGCGAGAAGTCTGGTGTGATTCTGATAGGTCTCCCTTTATATGTTACTTGACCTTTTTCCCTTACTGCTTTTAATATTCTTTCTTTATTTTGTGCGTTTGGTGTTTTGACAATTATGTGACGGGAGGTGTTTCTTTTCTGGTCCAATCTATTTGGAGTTCTGTAGGCTTCCTGTATGTCTATGGGTATCTCTTTTTTTAGGTTAGGGAAGTTTTCTTCTATGATTTTGTTGAAGATATTTACTGGTCCTTTGAGCTGGGAGTCTTCACTCTCTTCTATACCTATTATCCTTAGGTTTGATCTTCTCATTGAGTCCTGGATTTCCTGTATGTTTTGGACCAGTAGCTTTTTCCGCTTTACATTATCTTTGACAGTTGAGTCAATGATTTCTATGGAATCTTCTGCTCCTGAGATTCTCTCTTCCATCTCTTGTATTCTGTTGGTGAAGCTTGTATCTACAGCTCCTTGTCTCTTCTTTTGGTTTTCTATATCCAGGGTTGTTTCCATGTGTTCTTTCTTGATTGCTTCTATTTCCATTTTTAATTCCTTCAACTGTTTGATTGTGTTTTCCTGGAATTCTTTCAGGGATTTTTGCGATTCCTCTCTGTAGGCTTTTACTTGTTTATTAATGTTTTCCTGTGCTTCCCTAAGTGTGTTCAGGTCTTTCCTGAAGTCCTCCAGCATCATGATCAAATATGATTTTGAAACTAGATCTTGCTTTTCTGGTGTGTTTGGATATTCCATGTTTGTTTTGGTGGGAGAATTGGGCTCCGATGATGGCATGTAGTCTTGGTTTCTGTTGCTTGGGTTCCTGCGCTTGCCTCTCGCCATCAGATTATCTCTAGTGTTACTTTGTTCTGCTATTTCTGACAGTGGCTAGACTGTCCTATAAGCCTGTGTGTCAGGAGTGCTGTATACCTGTTTTCCTCTCTTTCAGTCAGTTATGGGGACAGAGTGTTCTGCTTTCGGGCGTGTAGTTTTTCCTCTCTACAGGTCTTCAGCTGTTCCTGTGGGCCTGTGTCTTGAGTTCACCAGGCAGCTTTCTTGCAGCAGAAAATTTGGTCTTACCTGTGGTCCCGAGGCTCAGGTTTGCTCGTGGGGTGCTGTCCAGGGGCTCTCTGCAGCGGCAGCAACCAGGAAGACCTGTGCCGCCCCTTCCGGGAGCTTCAGTGCACCAGGGTTCCAGATGGTCTTTGGCTTTTTCCTCTGGCGTCCGAGATGTGTGTGCAGGGAGCAGTCTCTTCTGGTTTCCCAGGCCTGTCTGCCTCTCTGAAGGTTTAGCTCTCCCTCCCACGGGATTTGGGTGCAGAGAACTGTTTATCCGGTCTGTTTCCTTCAGGGTCCGGCGGTGTCTGTGGCAGGGGTCCTGCCGCTCCTGGGCCCTCCCCCACGGGAGCCCAGAGGCCTTATACAGTTTCCTCTTGGGCCAGGGATGTGGGCAGGGGTGAGCAGTGTTGGTGGTCTCTTCCGCTCTGCAGCCTCAGGAGTGCCCACCTGACCAGGCGGTTGGGTCTCTCTCTCACCGGGTCTGGGAGCAGAGAGCTGCTGCGGGCCGGGATCCGCGGGTGTGGGACTTCCGGTAAACACAGAACGTGCCCGGTTCTAGAGAAATTCTGCTTCCGTGTGTCCCAAGCTCACCAGGCAGCTTTCTTGCAGCAGAAAATTTGGTCTTACCTGTGGTCCCGAGGCTCAGGTTCGCTCGTGGGGTGCTGCCCAGGGGCTCTCTGCAGCGGCAGCAACCAGGAAGACCTGTGCCGCCCCTTCCGGGAGCTTCAGTGCACCAGGGTTCCAGATGGTCTTTGGCTTTTTCCTTTGGCGTCCGAGATGTGTGTGCAGGGAGCAGTCTCTTCTGGTTTCCCAGGCCTGTCTGCCTCTCTGAAGGTTTAGCTCTCCCTCCCACGGGATTTGGGTGCAGAGAACTGTTTATCCGGTCTGTTTCCTTCAGGGTCCGGCGGTGTCTGTGGCAGGGGTCCTGCCGCTCCTGGGCCCTCCCCCACGGGAGCCCAGAGGCCTTATACAGTTTCCTCTTGGGCCAGGGATGTGGGCAGGGGTGAGCAGTGTTGGTGGTCTCTTCCGCTCTGCAGCCTCAGGAGTGCCCACCTGACCAGGCGGTTGGGTCTCTCTCTCACCGGGTCTGGGAGCAGAGAGCTGCTGCGGGCCGGGATCCGCGGGTGTCAACACAGTCATTTTTAATGATTTCTTTCTTTTCTTTGGGTTTGTGATTTTGGTTATAGAACAGAGTGTAAATTACTCTTCATGTTTTGAGTATAGCCTCATTTTTTGGTAATCTTAAAATGAACATATAATCATTGATATTGGAGTCTCTAAAAGCAACAGGAAATGTATCTCATTGTCATGAACTAGTCTTTTTTTCTTTTTGCTATGAAGAAGTATATCATAAAAGCAATTGAAGATGGAAAGTGTTTACTTTGGCTCACAGTTTGAAGATTCATGGAATCACAAAGGTACAGCAGATGATCAAACTATGTCTCCAATCCAGAAGCAGGGAGCCATGAATTCTGGTACTCAGTTGATTTCCTACTTCCTCACTTCTATTCAGCATGGTATCACAGTCTGTGGAAGAATCGCCTTCAGATCCAGGTTGAATATTTAGTCATCAGATGAACCTCTCCAGATATGACTTCAATAACACTCCCAGAAATAAAAACACACACCTTAGGTGAATTCAAATTCACACAAGTTGACATCAAAGACTAACTGGCATAATTTTCATTTGACACTTGAAAAAAATCACTAAATTCTTTACTTTTGAGTGAGAAAAGAACACATCAAAGAAAGTAACTGTCCTGCCTCAAATGGATCCTTGAATGCTGTTTGTAAAAATGGACTTATATTTGTAGGTGTGTGTGTGTGTGTGTGTGTGTGTGTGTGTGTGTGTTCTAGAACTTCCACACATACTTCTTTGTGGTCTCCAGATGAAAAATAAATATGTTCAGTTAAATTTTAGACTCAAATAGTCAATGTATATTATTTTAGTATTAATATAATCCAAATCACAGGGAGTATTTAGTAACTACTTACCATTTTTTAATTAATTTTTCCATCTTTATTAACTTGAGTATTTCTTATTTGCATTTCTTTTTTTTGGGGGGGGTTAGGTCCTATGTGAGAAACTAATATTTATTTTTTCATCTTTATTAACTTGAGTATTTCTTATTTACATTTCGATTGTTATTCCCCTTCCCGGTTTCCAGGCCAACATCCCCCTAACCCTTCCCCTCCCCCTTCTATATTGTTGTTACCCTCCCCATCCTCCCCCCATTACCGCCCTCCCCCCACCAGTCTAGTTCACTGGGGGTTCAGTCTTGGCAGGACCAAGGGCTTCCCCTTCCACTGGTGCTCTTACTAGGCTATTCATTGCTACCTATGAGGTCAGAGTCCAGGGTCAGTCCATGTATAGTCTTTAGGTAGTGGCTTAGTCCCTGGAAGCTCTGGTTGGTTGTCATTGTTGTTCATAAGGGGTCTCGAGCCCCTTCATCTTAAAGTGATTGTTTATTTGGAATTCAAATTCATCTCAAGTTCTTTATTTCATCTTCTAAACCTAGCAATCACATGTTTTGACCAGCAAGATCACTATTTCGTATGTTTCTGTAAGGAATATGCCATCTCTCATCCAGTTTGCTAAATAAAATCTTGATCATTTGGCCATTTAATTATTCTACTTCTAGGTTCAGCGTGACTTGGGAGAAATTTGGAAAAACTGCTTTCTCTTTTCAGAGAGCAATGTTTGCAGCAACGATGACCTATTCTCATACTTGTGTTATTTCTCTAGAACGTTCTCCTCGCTTTTCAGCATGGCTTGCAAATTTTTACTTTTATTTTTGAATGACGGATCTGTTGCTATGGGCAATACGAATACAAATAGAAAGCTTTTTATGGAGGTTTGTGTTAATATTGTAAAAAGAATTTTATCCATATTCAGTGTTAGCTGTGGCTGTGAGTACAAACTGGAGACAGAGATGAATCCAGAAGTCAAATCGAGGTTGCACTTCTTGAAGTGTCAATTGGTCTGGGTGCCTGAGTGATCGTTTTGGTGAGTTGGCAGAACCTCTGGGCTTGTGTGAGTATGAGAAACTCTCCTGGGTCTGTTGAGTTTTAGTCAGATAGTTTTGTCTAGATTAAGAGAAGAAATCACAGGCTTGTTTGTTCTGGTTTACACCCAAGGGATGTTTAGCCTGCTATTCTCATAGGGATGCAGTCGTTGAGATTGAAGGAATTACCCTTCTGCTTCCTATTGGAATTGTCAAATGATGAGTGAGAGTTTTATGCATATAGATTATTCCTTGTGATGTATAACATAAAATGATATAGCTAGGTAATAGCATGGCTCACAAACCTTTAAATTGTTACTGTGAGGATAGCACATACATGCAAACACACACACACACACACACACACACAATCAATGCTACTCCAACAACAATAACAAAACCAACAAAAAGAAAACTGAGTCTAAATAAATGTTCATATTGATAATAGGCAATAAAATCTGGTAAATTATTCTTTGTATGGTTGTGCCTTGTGGGGAGAGGTCGAATTCTCACTTAGTAACCCAGGATGGGTTAGGACTACTCTGCCTCCCAGAATGGGCCTGAAGTTCAGGAAACACGTGGTTTACCGGTGTGGATCACCATGCACTGCTGCGTATTTTACTGCTCATGGTTATCATACTGGTTTTTGACAGTGTTTCTTTTTTGAAGTTTTAAAGTTCAAACTCAAAACAGATTTGTTTTTACAAAAGTCTGCTAGTCTGAAGTGAAAGAATCATAACTCTCTGTCTTCAGATGAGAAAACTGAAACTCTTAGCTTTCAAAGAACTTGCCACTGATCACAGGCACAGAATTGGCTTTCTCCATGGAGTGTGTAGATGAGACTTCATAGATGAATGAGCGAATGCATAAACCACATTAATAATATTGTGGCTACAGATGCATTGGATGCAAATAACAATACACCTTAAGAACTGTATCAGCTAACACTTCTAAGAACAGACCCAGTGGGATTTAAAACTTTTTTAAAATAACACTATGTTCTACATTCATTAGTTTGTTTCCATCCCACGATCAGAATAATTTCTGATAATTGGAAGGAAAATGATGTCCTTTGAAAGTGAACCAAGTTACAATCTAAAGAAAACATTAAAAAAACAGCAAGTGTTTTTTTCTTTTATTATTATTTTTCTATAACCATCTAAAATGCCTTGTGTAAAAAGTAAATTTCACAATGAGGCAATCTCCTTAGGAAATGCTACAATAAACCCAATTTTCTTTTAGGAGAACTTTCAGTGTTTTAAATCTCATTTTCTTTAAATTTTTTTTTATAATACAGCTCAGGAGATTGGTGACAAAAACAACATAATGAATTTTGAGGCTGCATAATTTATGACTTCATACTCACAGCGACAGTTTTAACCTCCACTCGTATTTACATTTGCCCTCTATTTCCCAGATTCAAATGGTCTTTCTAAGGAGATTGGTTTCATGCGGAGACAGGATAGTAATCAGAAATTTCTATCTTACTCACAATAAATCAGAGCGATTTCTGTCCACATTTGTGGTCACCATTGAAATAAAATGCACCTCTCTCTGGGAGATGCCTGTGGCTATTAAATGCTTGAGTTTTGATTTCCAATAAAGACACATTTTCAATTTGTTTAATGGTTCTAAATAGGGGTGTGGTTTCCCGGTATATTAGAACAATTTTACCACTAAAATCCTTTCTTTTTCATAAAAGTATGTTTAGTATATAATTTTGTAGTAAGTATTTATGATACAGAAAGGAGGAAGTATAGTAGCAAAAATATATATTTTTAAAACATTTTTAAAAATCTTATTTGCAAGCACAATCATCTTTCAATTCTTAGTGTTTTACTGAAGCAAATCAGAGCATCATGGTTCCTCCCCATCACCTTACATGGGACAGGGTTATGTGAGAGAGACTGTAGCAGAAATGACCCAACAATAGCAAAGGATATGTAAATTACTTGAGAATTTGAATCAGAAGATATTGACATTCAAAAGACCCAGGCAGTCCAAACATCCTACTATGTATTTAACCACATGACTGATTCCAACACAACTACCTAATAACTACTGGTACAAATGTTGTAGTTCGAAAACTAACAATCCGACATCTGGCCAGAGCAATTGCTAAATGTGGGTGGAATCATTTACAGGGACTTGGGGTGGGGGGAGTAGCATGACAAGCACAACAAAATGGGGAACGTTGCCTTCTCAGATCAAATCTGTGGCCCAGTCATCAATGGGATTCACACTGAATATGACAGGTTTCAAGCAGCCAGGCCTGGTGTGCTGGCCATCAGTCACAAATCAGACTCGGGGACAGGGTGGAGCACCTGAGAGAGGTGATGACATTGCTTCACGCTACCAACTGAACTGCTGATGAGACAGTCCCTATATTCTTCATATTTCTTGTTCTAGTTTTAATTTAAAAATTAATGTGTTTGTGTGGGTGGGGGGAAGGGTCCTGGGGAGCAGAAGACCACTTGCTAGAGCGTTAGTTCCCTCTTTGCACTATGTGGATTTGGGGGTGTAAAACTCAGGTCGTTAGGCTTGGCAGTATGTGTCTTTCCCAGATGTGCCATCTAATATGCTGCCAAGCCTAATGACCTGAGTCAAGTGCATCCACCTTTTCTTAAATTTTATATAAGAAACAATTGTTTTCTTATTCTTAATAACCCAGCTTGTAAAAACATTGTGTTGAAGAAAAAAGTGTGAAAAGAAAAGCCAGGCTGTGTCATGACAGTAAAAGATGTGTGTATATCTATTTTTCCATATTAATGTAACCTCCCTAACAAATTCCAGTATTAAGTCATCCAAGTAACACAACTCAAGATTAGATAGAACCTAAAAAAAAAAAAACAAGGAGCACGTTGTGAATGAACAATTTAGTGCTATAATTGTGTGGTTATCCTCATGAGTTGAAATAAATGGAACCTGCCTCACAACTCAAATGGCCATGTTTTTACCCTAGTGAACATTACTTGTTTAATTTACTCATTCTAACATCCAGCACAAGATTGTTGATTCAAGGAAATATCTTCTCAAATTTGATTAAATACATAGATCCTTAGATACAGGACGCTGAGGAGAATCCACATAGCTAAAGATAAAGAAACTTACGGCTATGGTCATTACAATGAAATTTCTGGGTAAAGTAAATAAAGTTGCTGAAAGTCAACAAAAGGAAATGACAAATTTCTCTCACATGGAGAAAAATTTGAGTGGCTTCATCTGAAATAATGAAAGTCAGAGAGAAGCAACAGAACGTTTTTCAAATGAAGTAAGAAATGTTCTGATGTTCTATTTAGAAGTGAAGGAGAGAGACATTTTCATATACAAGAAACTTAAAAGTGTTTACAGTTAGCACACATACCCTTAAGGAAGGTTAAAAGAAAATATTTTTTAAAATATTGAAAGACGGAGCCTACGAAGAAGGACCAAGCAGAAATAAGCAGCAAAGGAAATGCATGAGCTAGTACTACAGACTGTATTTCTCCTCAGGAATTTTCTGAGCAAAATGCTCATTCCGACAAGGAAATGCATAAGGTTATACTAAGCAATCTTCCAGGAACCCATCAGTGTTTACATACCAAGCAATAGACATTTATCAAATATGTTATAAAAGGTTTAGATCTGGAAGAAGTAAAAGAAAAAATCCCTATATTATGGTATTTCAATGTTTTTTATTAGGTGATAGAAACTCAAGCCACAAAAACATTTTAAAAGAATTGATCTATATAATCAATCATAATACTTAAGACACATATACACACATCCACTGTTTTATGTGTGTTTGTATTTAGGTAACATCTACCAATGTAAACAATGCCATGGATTATATAAAAAGAACACATGAAAAGACAGATGAAAATACATACTGTGTTGTTTATGCATTATATGTTGCATGATTAAAGTCCAATCACTTTAGAATGATGTAAACGATCAAAAATAGTTCCCATATAATCCCAGACATATGTTTTGCACTCATGGATAAAATTATTGTAATTTTTACTGAAATGCATAGGATTTTGAAGAAATCTTGACAAAGAAAACTAAAGAGTGAGAAATCACTCTATTGAACACTGTGATTTGCTCTACATCAATAGTAATCAAGATAAGACAACACCATCACAAGGCTGCACACCAAAAGCAGTGAGCTACGAATGAAGAAAACAACAAGCAAACATTTCCATCTAAACTTCTTATCTCTCCAAAGTTACAAACGAAATTCGATTGAAGAAGAATACTATTCAATATCTTATTTATTTACATTTCAAATGTTATCTCCTTTCCTGGTTTCCCGTCTGGAAACCACCTAGCCCATCCTCCCTCCCCCTGCTTCTATGAAGGTGCTCCCCCAAACATTCTACCACTCCTGCCTCCCTGCCCTGCATTTCCCTAAACTGGGACATCAAACCTTTCCAGAACCAAGGGCCTCTCCTTCCATTGATGTCGAACAGGTTCTTCTTCTGCTACATCTGTGGCTGGAGACATGGATCCTCCGTGTATACACTTTGGTTGGTGGTTTGGTACCTGGGAGCTCTGGGTGTCTATTTGGTTGATATTGTCGTTCTTTCTATGGGGTTGCAAACCCTTTCAGCTCCTTCAGTCCTCTCTTTAACTCCTCACTGGGGACACCTTGCACAGTCCAATGGTTGGCTATAAGAATCTGCTTTTGTCCATATGAACAACAATGCCAACCAACCAGAGCTTCCAGAGACTAAGCCACTACCTAAAGACTATACATGGACTGACCCTGGACTCTGACCTCATAGGTAGCAATGAATATCCTAGTAAGAGCACCAGTGGAAGGGGAAGCCCTGGGTCCTGCTAAGACTGAACCCCCCCAGTGAACTAGATTGTTGGGGGGAGGGCGGTAATGGGGAGGGTGGGGAGGGGAAGCCCATATAGAAGGAGAGGGGGAGGGGTTAGGGGGATGGTGGCCCGGAAACCGGGAAAGAGAATAACATTCGAAATGTAAATAAGATATACTCAAGTTAATAAAGAAAAAACGGAAGAAAAAAAAGAAAAAACAACAAAGAATCTGCTTTTGTATTTGTTAAACTCTAGCAGAGCCTCTCAGAAGACAGCTATTTGAGGCAGCTGTCACCACGCATTTCTTGGCATCTGCAATAGTGTCTGGGTTTGGTGTCTGTATATGGCATGGATACCCAGGTTGGGCAGTCTCTGGATGGCCTTTTCTTCAGTCTCTGCTCCACGTTATGTCTCTACATTTCCTCCCTAGAGTGTATATTGGATATTAACCCTCTATTGGCTGTAGGATTTGTAAAGATCTTTTCCCAATATGTTAATTGCCTCTTATCCTATTGACAGTTTCCTTTTTTATGATTTCAGTTTTTTTATGTTTATTTTATGAGACAAAATCTCACTCCCCAAATAATTCTGACCTGGAAGTTGCTATGTAGAATAGGATGGCCTCAAGCTATGACAATCTAATTGTTCCAGGTTCCTGAATGTAATATCTTTCTTCAAAATATCTTTCTTTTTTGCCTTTTTTTATTAACTTGAGTATTTCTTTTTTTTTAATTTTTAATTTTTTTTTTATTAACTTGAGTATTTCTTATATACATTTCGAGTGTTATTCCCTTTCCCGGTTTCCGGGCAAACATACCCCTCCCCCCACCCATTCCTTATGGGTGTTCCCCTCCCAACCCTCCCCCAATTGCCGCCCTCCCCCCCATAGTCTAGTTCACTGGGGGTTCAGTCTTAGCAGGACCCAGGGCTTCCCCTTCCACTGGTGCTCTTACTAGGATATTCATTGCTACCTATGAGGTCAGAGTCCACGGTCAGTCCATGTATAGTCCTTAGGTAGTGGCTTAGTCCCTGGAAGCTCTGGTTGCTTGGCATTGTTGTTCATAAGGGGTCTTGAGCCCCTTCAAGCTCTTCCAGTTCTTTCTCTGATTCCTTCAACGGGGTCCTATTCTCAGTTCAGTGGTTTGCTGCTGGCATTCGCCTCTGTATTTGCTGTATTCTGGCTGTGTCTCTCAGGAGCGATCTACATCTGGCACCTGTCGGTCTGCACTTCTTTGCTTTATCCATCTTGTCTAATTGGGTGGCTGTATATGTATGGGCCACAGGTGGGGCAGGCTCTGAATGGGTGTTCCTTCAGTCTCTGTTTTAATATTTGCTTCTCCCTTCCCTGCCAAGGGTATTCTTTTTCCTCATTTAAAGAAGGAGTGAAGCATTCACATTTTGATCATCCATCTTGAGTTTCGTTTGTTCTAGGGATCTAGGGTAATTCAAGCATTTGGGCTAATAGCCACTTATCAATGAGTGCATACCATGTATGTCTTTCTGTGATTGGGTTAGCTCACTCAGGATGATATTTTCCAGTTCCAACCATTTGTCTACGAATTTCATAAACTCGTTGTTTTTGATAGCTGAGTAATATTCCATTGTGTAGATGTACCACATTTTCTGTATCCATTCCTCTGTTGAAGGGCATCTGGGTTGTTTCCAGTTTCTGGCTATTATAAATAAGGCTGCAATGAACATAGTGGAACACGTGTCTCTTTTATATGTTGGGGCATCTTTTGGGGATATGCCCAAGAGAGGTATAGCTGGATCCTCAGGCAGTTCAATGTCCAATTTTCTGAGAAACCTCCAGACTGATTTCCAGAATGGTTGTACCAGTCTGCAATCTCACCAACAATGGAGGAGTGTTCTTCTTTCTCCACATCCTCGCCAGCATCTGCTGTCACCTGACTTTTTGATCTTAGCCATTCTCACTGGTGTGAGGTGAAATCTCAGGGTTGTTTTGATTTGCATTTCCCTTATGACTAAAGATGTTGAACATTTCTTTAGGTGTTTCTCAGCCATTCGGCATTCCTCAGCTGTGAATTCTTTGTTTAGCTCTGAACCCCATTTTTTAATAGGGTTATTTGTTTCCCTGCGGTCTAACTTCTTGAGTTCTTTGTATATTTTGGATATAAGGCCTCTATCTGTTGTAGGATTGGTAAAGATCTTTTCCCAATCTGTTGGTTGCCGTTTTGTCCTAACCACAGTGTCCTTTGCCTTACAGAAGCTTTGCAGTTTTATGAGATCCCATTTGTCGATTCTTGATCTTAGAGAATAAGCCATTGGTGTTTTGTTCAGGAAATTTTTTCCAGTGCCCATGTGTTCCAGATGCTTCCCTAGTTTTTCTTCTATTAGTTTGAGTGTGTCTGGTTTGATGTGGAGGTCCTTGATCCACTTGGACTTAAGCTTTGTACAGAGTGAAAAGCATGGATCGATCTGCATTCTTCTACATGTTGCCCTCCAGTTGAACCAGCACCATTTGCTGAAAATGCTATCTTCTTTCCATTGGATGGTTTTGGCTCCTTTGTCAAAAATCAAGTGACCATAGGTGTGTGGGTTCATTTCTGGGTCTTCAATTCTATTCCATTAGTCTATCTGTCTGTCTCTGTATTAATAACATGCAGTTTTTATCACTATTGCTCTGTAATACTGCTTGAGTTCAGGGATAGTGATTCCCCCTGAAGTCCTTTTATTGTTGAGGATAGCTTTAGCTATCCTGGGTTTTTTGTTATTCCAGATGAATTTGCAAATTTTTCTGTCTAACTCTTTGAAGAATTGGATTGGTATTTTGATGGGGATTGCATTGAATCTGTAGATTGCTTTTGGTAAAATGGCCATTTTTACTATATTAATCCTGCCAATGCATGAGCATGGGAGATCTTTCCATCTTCTGAGGTCTTCTTCAATTTCTTTCCTCAGTGTCTTGAAGTTCTTATTGTACAGATCTTTTACTTGCTTGGTTAAAGTCACACCGAGGTACTTTATATTATTTGGGTCTATTATGAAGGGTGTCGTTTCCCTAATTTCTTTCTCGGCTTGTTTCTCTTTTGTATAGAGGAAGGCAACTGATTTATTTGAGTTAATTTTATACCCAGCCACTTTGCTGAAGTTGTTTATCAGCTTTAGTAGTTCTCTGGTGGAACTTTTGGGATCACTTAAATATCCTATCATATCATCTGCAAATAGTGATATTTTGACCTCTTCTTTTCCAATCTGTATCCCCTTGATCTCCTTTTGTTGTCTGATTGCTCTGGCTAGAACTTCAAGAACTATATTGAATAAGTAGGGAGAGAGTGGGCAGCCTTGTCTAGTCCCTGATTTTAGTGGGATTGCTTCAAGTTTCTCTCCATTTAGTTTAATGTTAGCAAGTGGTTTGCTGTATATGGCTTTTACTATGTTTAGGTATGGGCCTTGAATTCCTATTCTTTCCAGGACTTTTATCATGAAGGGGTGTTGAATTTTGTCAAATGCTTTCTCAGCATCTAATGAAATGATCATGTGGTTCTGTTCTTTTAGTTTGTTTATATAATGGATCACGTTGATGGTTTTCCGTATATTAAACCATCCCTGCATGCCTGGGATGAAGCCTACTTGATCATGGTGGATGATTGTTTTGATGTGCTCTTGAATTCGGTTTGCCAGAATTTTGTTGAGTATTTTTGCGTCGATATTCATAAGGGAAATTGGTCTGAAGTTCTCTTTCTTTGTTGGGTCTTTGTGTGGTTTAGGTATAAGAGTAATTGTGGCTTCGTAGAAGGAATTCGGTAGTGATCCATCTGTTTCAATTTTGTGGAATAGTTTGGATAATATTGTCATGAGGTCTTCTATGAAGGTTTGATAGAATTCTGCACTAAACCCGTCTGGACCTGGGCTCTTTTTGGTTGGGAGACCTTTAATGACTGCTTCTATTTCCTTAGGAGTTATGGGGTTGTTTAACTGGTTTATCTGTTCCTGATTTAACTTAGGTACCTGGTATCTGTCTAGGAAATTGTCCATTTCCTGAAGATTTTCAAGTTTTGTTGAATATAGGTTTTTATAGTAAGATCTGATGATTTTTTGAATTTCCTCTGAATCTGTAGTTATGTCTCCCTTTTCATTTCTGATTTTGTTAATTTGGACGCACTCTCTGTGTCCTCTCGTTAGTCTGGCTAAGGGTTTATCTATCTTGTTGATTTTCTCAAAGAACCAACTTTTGGTTCTGTTGATTCTTTCTATGGTCCTTTTTGTTTCTACTTGGTTGATTTCAGCTCTGAGTTTGATTATTTCCTGCCTTCTACTCCTCCTGGGTGTATTTGCTTCTTTTTGTTCTAGAGCTTTTAGGTGTGCTGTCAAGCTGCTGACATATGCTCTTTCCTGTTTCTTTCTGCAGGCACTCAGCGCTATGAGTTTTCCTCTTAGCACAGCTTTCATTGTGTTCCATCTGTTTGGGTATGTTGTACCTTCATTTTCATTAAATTCTAAAAAGTTTTTAATTTCTTTCTTTATTTCTTCCTTGACCAGGTTATCATTGAGTAGAGCATTGTTCAATTTCCACGTATATGTGGGCATTCTTCCCTTATTGTTATTGAAGACCAGTTTTAGGCCGTGGTGGTCCGATAGCACGCATGGGATTATTTCTATCTTTCTGTACCTGTTGAGGCCCGTTTTTTGACCAATTATATGGTCAATTTTGGAGAAAGTACCATGAGGAGCTGAGAAGAAGGTATATCCTTTCGCTTTAGGATAGAATATTCTATAAATATCGGTTAAGTCCATTTGGCTCATGACTTCTCTTAGTCTGTCTACGTCTGTGTTTAATTTCTGTTTCCATGATCTGTCCATTGATGAGAGTGGTGTGTTGAAATCTCCCACTATCATTGTATGAGGTGCAATGTGTATTTTGAGCTTTAGTAAGGTTTCTTTTACGTATGTAGGTGCCCTTGTATTTGGGGCATATATATTTAGGATTGAGAGTTCATCTTGGTGGATTTTTCCTTTGATGAATATGAAGTGTCCTTCCTTATCTTTTTTGATGACTTTCAGTTGAAAATTGATTTTATCTGATATTAGAATGGCAACTCCAGCTTGCTTCTTCCGACCATTTGCTTGGAAAGTTGTTTTCCAGCCTTTCACTCTGAGGTAGTGTCTGTCTTTGTCTCTGAGGTGTGTTTCCTGTAGGCAGCAGAATGCAGGGTCCTCGTTGCGTATCCAGTTTGTTAATCTTTGTCTTTTTATTGGGGAGTTGAGGCCATTGATGGTGAGAGATATTAAGGAATAGTGATTATTGCTTCCCGTTATATTCATATTTGGATGTGAGGTTATGTTTGTGTGCTTTCACTCTCTTTGTTTTGTTGCCAAGACGATTAGTTTCTTGCTTCTTCTAGGGTATAGCTTGCCTCCTTATGTTGGGCTTTACCATTTATTATCCTTTGTAGTGCTGGATTTGTAGAAAGATATTGTGTAAATTTGGTTTTGTCATGGAATATCTTGGTTTCTCCAACTATGTTAATTGAGAGTTTTGCAGGATACAGTAACCTGGGCTGGCATTTGTGTTCTCTTAGGGTCTGTATGATATCAGTCCAGGATCTTCTGGCCTTCATAGTTTCTGGCGAGAAGTCTGGTGTGATTCTGATAGGTCTGCCTTTATATGTTACTTGACCTTTTTCCCTTACTGCTTTTAATATTCTTTCTTTATTTTGTGCGTTTGGTGTTTTGACAATTATGTAACGGGAGGTGTTTCTTTTCTGGTCCAATCTATTTGGAGTTCTGTAGGCTTCTTGTATGTCTATGGGTATCTCTTTTTTTAGGTTAGGGAAGTTTTCTTCTATGATTTTGTTGAAGATATTTACTGGTCCTTTGATCTGGGAGTCTTCACTCTCTTCTATACCTATTATCCTTAGGTTTGATCTTCTCATTGAGTCCTGGATTTCCTGTATGTTTTGGACCAGTAGCTTTTTCAGCTTTACATTATCTTTGACAGTTGAGTCAATGATTTCTATGGAATCTTCTGCTCCTGAGATTCTCTCTTCCATCTCTTGTATTCTGTTGTTGAAGCTTGTATCTACAGCTCCTTGTCTCTTCTTTTGGTTTTCTATATCCAGGGTTGTTTCCATGTGTTCTTTCTTGATTGCTTCTATTTCCATTTTTAATTCCTTCAACTGTTTGATTGTGTTTTCCTGGAATTCTTTCAGGGATTTTTGCGATTCCTCTCTGTAGGCTTCTACTTGTTTATTAATGTTTTCCTGTGTTTCCCTAAGTGTGTTCATGTCTTTCTTGAAGTCCTCCAGCATCATGATCAAATATGATTTTGAAACTAGATCTTGCTTTTCTGGTGTGTTTGGATATTCCATGTTTGTTTTGGTGGGAGAATTGGGCTCCGATGGTGCCATGTAGTCTTTGTTTCTCTTGCTTGGGTTCCTGTGCTTGCCTCTCGCCATCAGATTATCTCTAGTGTTACTTTGTTCTGCTTTTCTGACAGTGGCTAGACTGCCCTATAAGCCTGTGTGTCAGGAGTGCTGTAGACCTGTTTTCCTGTTTTCTTTCAGCCTGTTATGGCGACAGAGTGTTCTGCTTTCGGGCGTGTAATTTTCCCTCTCTACAGGTCTTCAGCTGTTCCTGTGGGCCTGTGTCTTGAGTTCACCAGGCAGGTCACTTGCAGTAGAAAAGTTGGTCTTACCTTTGTTCCCGAGGCTCAAGTTTGCTCGCGGGGTGCTGCCCAAGAGCTCTCCGCGGCAGCAGCAACCAGGAAGTTCTGTGCCGCCGTTTCTGGGAGCTTCAGTGTACCAGGGTTCCAGATGGCCTTTGGTGTTTTCCTCTGGAGTCTGAGATGTGTATGCAGAGTGCAGTCTCTTCTGGTTTCCTAGGTGTGTCTGCCTCTCTGAGGGTTTAGCTCTCCCTCCCATGGGATTTGGGTGCAGAGAACTGTTTATCTGGTCTGTTTCCTTAAGGTTCTTGTGGTGTCTCAGAGGCAGCGGTCCTGCTGCTCCTGGGCCCTCCCCCACGGGAACCCAGGGGCCTTATACAGTTTCCTCTTGGGCCAGGGATGTGGGCAGGGGTGGGCAGTGTTGGTGGTCTCTTCCGCTTGCAGCCTCAGGAGTGCCCACCTGACCAGGCGGTCGGGTCTCTCTCCCATGGTGTCTGGGAGCAGAGAGCTGCTGCGGGCCGGGATCCGCCTCTTTTTTCCCTTTTAAATTTTTCTTTTATTGGATATTTTCTTTATTTACACTTCAAATGTTATCCCCTTTCGTGGTTTCCTCTCTGGAAGGCACATACCCTGTCCTGCCTCCAGGGCTTCAGCAAGTGCGCTTCCCCAGTCACCCACTCTCTCCCTCCTTCTTCCCTGCACCTACACTGGTGCATCAAACCTTCACAGGACCAAGGGCCTCTCCTGCCATTGATGCCCCACAAGGCCATCGTCTGCTTCATATGGAGGCAAAAGTCATTTCATGTGTATTCTTTTGTTGGCGGTTTATTCCCTGGGACATCTGGGATATCTGGTTGGTTGATATTTTTGTTCTTCCTATGATGTTGTAAACCCCTTCAGCTCCTTCATTCCTTTATCTAACTCCTCCATTGGGGGGACACCTTGCTCAGTCCAGTGGTTATCTGGGAGTACTCACATCTCTATTTGTCAGGCTCAGGCAGAGTCTCTGAGGTGACAGCTATATCAGGCTCCTGTCAGCATGCACTTCTTGGCATCTGCAGTAGTGTCTGGGTTTGGTGACTCTCTATGTGATGGATCCCCAGGGGGTTAGTCTCTAGCCTTTCCTTCAGTCTCTTCCACATTTTGTCTCTGTATTTCCTCTTTTGACTGTTTTCTTCTCTCTTCTAAAGATTGAAGCATCCACACTTTGGACCTACTTCTTCTTGAGTTTGATGTGGTCTGTAATTTTATCTTGGATATTCACAGCTTTGGGCTAATATATACTTATCAGTGAGTGATTACCATATATGTTCTTTTGTGATTGAGTTACCTCATTCAGCATGATATTTTCTAGTTCCATCCATTTGCCCATGAATTTCATGAAATCTTTGCTTTTAATAACGGAAAAGTATGCCACTGTATAAATGTGCCACATTTCCTGTATATATATTTTGACTTCTTCCTTTCCAATTCATATCCCTTTGAAATCCTTTTCTTGTCTAGGTGCCCTGGCTAGGACTTCAAGTACTATATTGATTAAGTAGGGAGAGAGTGGGAAGCCTTGTCTAGTCCCTGATATTAGTGGGAGTGCTTCCAAATTCTCCCCATTTAGTTTAATGTTGACTACTTGTTTGCTGTATATTGCTTTTACTATGTTTAGGAATGGGCCTTGAATTCCTGATCTTTCCAAGACTTTTAACATGAAGGGGTGTTGAATTTTGTCAAATGCTTTTCAACATCTAAAAAGAGTGTCATGTGTTGTGTTTTCTTCCTTTGAGTTTGTTTATATAGTGGATTACATTGACAGATTTTCATATATTGAACCATCCCTGCAGCCATAGGATTAAGTCTACTTGATGATGATGATGGATGATCTTTTTGATGTGTTCTTGGATTTGGTTTGCAAGAGTTTTATTGAGCATTTTTGCATCAATATTCATCAGGGAAATTGGTCTGAAGTACTCTACCTTTGTTGGGTCTTTGTGTGGTTTAGGTATAAGCATAATTTTGGTTTCATAGAAGGAATTGGGTAGTGTTCCTTCTGTTTTTATTTTGTGGAATAGTTTGAAGAGTATTGGTAGTAAGTCTTCTTTGAAGGTCTGATAGAATTCTGCAGTAAACCCATGTGGTCCTGGTCTCTTTTGGCTAGGAGACTTTTAATGATTACTTCTACTTCTTTAGTGGTTATGGGACTATTTAAATGGTTTATCTGATACTGATTTAACTTTGGTACCTGCCATCTTTCTAAAAAAAAGGTCTATTTCCTCAAGATGTTCTTGTTTTGTTGAGTATAGGCATTTGTCGTAGGATAGGATAATTTTTGAATTTTCTCAGTTTCTCTTATTATGTTTTCCTTTTCATTTTTGATTTTGTTAATTTGGGTACTGTCTCTGTATCCTCTGGTTAGTCTGGCTAAGAGTTTATCTATCTTGTTGATTTTTTCAAAGTTCCTGCTTTTATGTTGGCCTTCATACTGGAGTTTTTTCCAGGGATATTTCTGTTTCAGCTATGTGCATGGGTTCAGGTGAAGGAGAGAGAACTCAGGTAGGGAGGGGGAACTGCTTGTCTGACCTCTGCTGCTGGTGCTGCTTCTCCTCCATTTCTGCCACTGCTGCAGGGGAGCTTTTTGAGGTGATTTCTTCCCCAAGTGGCAGTGTTACAGCTCTTATGACAGAAGTTCTCAGATGATGGAATAATTACTGCACTCCTTTTACCCTTCTGAATAGGATTCTTAAATACAGTTTCAGGTTGGGTCAGGGTCTGACAGCAGTTACTTCCTACTGTTTGGCCTGAGAGCTTGGGAATTCCTCATATCTACATGTTTAGGGTTGTAATCCTGCTTAAATGTGACTGATCTCTCTTGAGCCTACATGACCTGTGGTCCCTTTCTCATCTGTGGAGGAGGGGCTTGTGGCGTTGCCCTACTTTACTGATCTGTGTCAAAACTTTCTACAGAGGGCTGTGGAGTGTTGTAGCTATGTGAGAGGAGCCTGATCTCCTGGGAGACTGGGAAACTATTTTTTAGGGTCCCTAGGGCATAGACCTACCTTGACAGTTTTGTTGATTCTTTATGTAGTTTTTGTTTTTTTGTTTGTTTCTACTTGGTTGATTCCAGTCCTGACTTTGATAATTTCCTGCACTCTATTCTTCTTGGGTGTATATGCTTCTTCTGTTCTAGGGCTTTCAGATGTGCTGATAGGCTGCTACTGTATGTTCTCTTCAATTTATTCAAGGATGCACTCAGAGCTATGAGTTTTCCAACTAGCACTGCTTTGATTGTGTTCCATAAGTTTGGGTATGTTTTGCTTTCATTTTCATTAAATTCTACAAAGTCTTTAATTTCTTTCTTTATTTCATCCTCGGCCAAGATATCATTGAGTAGATCATTGCTCAGCTTGCATGAATATGTGAGCTTTCTGTTGTTTATGTTGATATTGAAGACCAGCTTCAGTCTGTGGTGATCTGATAGGATGCAGAGGATTATTTTAATCTTCTTGTATCTGTTGAGGCCTGTTTTGTGACTAATTATATGGTCAATTTTTGAGAAGGTACCATGACATGATGAGAAGAAGGTATATTTTTTTGTTTTAGGATGAAATGTTCTATAGATATCTGTTAAACCCTTTTGGTTCATAACTTCTGTTAATTTCTTTGTGTCTCTGTTTTGTTTCTGTTTCCATGATCTGTCCTTTGATGAGTGTGGGGTGTTAAAGTTCCCCACAATTATTGTAAATGGTGCAATGTGTGCTTTAGTAAAGTTTCTTTTATGAATGTGGTTGCTATTGGATTTGGAGCATAAATATTCAGAATTGAGACTTCATCTTGGTGAATTTTTTTCTTTGACTAATATGAAGTTTCCTTCCTTATCTTTTTGGATACCTTTTTGTTCTAAGTCAATTTTATTTGATATTAGAATGGCTACTCCAGCTTGTTTCTTGGGACTATTTTATTTAAACTTTTTTTTCCAGCCCTTTTCTCAAGATACTGTCTGTGTTTGCCACTGAGTTGCATTTCCTGGGTGCAGGAAAATGCTGTATCCTGTTTATATTTCCAGTCAGTTAGTCTTTGTCTTTTTATTGGGAAATTGAGTCCATTGATGTTAAAAGATATTAAGGAATAGTAATGGTTGTTTTCTTTTATCATTGTTGTGAGAGGTGGAATTATGTTTGTGTGGCTATCTTCCTTTGGTTTTGTTTAAGAAAGCTTAATTTCTTGCTGTTTCTAAGTTATAATTTTCCTCCTTGTATTGGAATTGTCCATCTATTATCCTTTGTAGGGCTGGACTTGTTGAAAGATATTGTGTATATTTGATTTTGTAATGAAATATGATAGTTTTTCTATCTATGTTAACTGAGAGTTTTGCTGGGTATAGTAGCCAAAGCTGACATATGTGTCCTCTTAGGGTCTATATGGCATCTGCCCAGGAACTTTCTTTTAGAGTCTGACTTTCATACTCTTTGGTGAGAAGTTAGGTATAATCCTGATTGGTCTGCCTTTGTATGTTACTTGCCATTTTCCCCTTAATATTATATCTTTTTCGTGTCTGTGTATTTTGTGTTTTTATTATTATACGATGGAAGGAGTTACTTTTCTGGTCGAGTCTATTTGGAGGTCTGCAGGCTTCTTGTTTGTCCATGGGCATCTCTTTCTTTAGGTTAGGAAAGTTTTTTCTATAATTTTGTTGAAGAATGTACTGGCCTTATTTTGGGAATCTTAGATCTCGTCTCTACCTACTATCCTTATGTTTGGTCTTCTCATTGTGTCCTGCATTTTCCAGATGTCTTGGGTTAGAAGCTTTTTGCATTTTGAATTTTATTTGACTGTTCTGTCAATGTTTTTTATGTCATATTCTACACCTAAGATAATCTCTTCTATCTTTTTTTTTTTCGGGCTTTTTTTTTTTTATTAACTTGAGTATTTCTTATATACATTTCGAGTGTTATTCCCTTTCCCGGTTTCCGGGCAAACATCCCCCCTCCTTATGGGTGTTCCCCTCCCCATCCTCCCCCCATTGCCGCCCTCCCCCCAACAGTTCACGGGGGGTTCAGTCTTAGCAGGACCCAGGGCTTCCCCTTCCACTGGTGCTCTTACTAGGATATTCATTGCTACCTATGAGGTCAGAGTCCACGGTCAGTCCATGTATAGTCTTTAGGTAGTGGCTTAGTCCCTGGAAGCTCTAGTTGCTTGGCATTGTTGTACATATGGGGTCTCGAGCCCCTTAAAGCTCTTCCAGTTCTTTCTCTGATTCCTTCAACGGGGTCCTATTCTCAGTTCAGTGATTTGCTGCTGGCATTTGCCTCTGTGTTTGCTGTATTCTGGCTATGTCTCTCAGGAGCGACCTACATCTGGCTCCTGTCGGCCTGCACTTCTTTGCTTCATCCATCTTGTCTAATTGGGTGGCTGTATATGTATGGTCCTGTATATGTATGGTCCACATGTGGGGCAGGCTCTGAATGGGTGTTCCTTCAGTCTCTGTTTTAATCTTTGCCTCTCTATTACCTGTCAAGGGTATTCTTGTTCCCCTTTTAAAGAAGGAGTGAAGCATTCACATTTTGATCATCCGTCTTGAGTTTCCTTTGTTCTAGGCATCTAGGGTAATTCAAGCATTTGGGCTAATAGCCACTTATAAATGAGTGCATACCATGTGTGTTTTTCTGTGATTGGGTTAGCTCACTCAGGATGATATTTTCCAGTTCCAAACATTTGCCTACGAATTTCATAAAGTCATTGTTTTTGATAGCTGAGTAATATTCCATTGTGTAGATGTACCACATTTTCTGTATCCATTCCTCTGTTGAAGGGCATCTGGGTTCTCTCCAGCTTCTTCTGGTTGTTATAAATAAGGCTGTGATGAACATAATGGAGCACGTGTCTTTTTTATATGTTGTGAACCCCATTTTTTAATAAGGTTATTTGTCTCCCTGCGGTCTAACTTCTTGAGTTCTTTATACATTTTTGATATAAGGCCTCTATCTGTTGTAGGATTGGTAAAGATCTTTTCCCAATCTGTTGGTTGCCGTTTTTGTCCTAACCACAGTGTTCTTTGCCTTACAGAAGCTTTGCAGTTTTATGAGATCCCATTTGTCGATTCTTGATCTTAGAGCATAAGCCATTGGTGTTTTGTTCAGGAAATTTTTTCCAGTGCCCATGTGTTCCAGATGCTTCCCTACTTTCTCTTCTATTAGTTTGAGTGTATCTGGTTTGATGTGGAGGTCCTTGATGACTTGGACTTAAGCTTTGTACAGGGTGATAAGCATGGATCGATCTGCATTCTTCTACATGTTGACCCCCAGTTGAACCAGCACCATTTGCTGAAAATGCTATCTTTTTTCCATTGGATGGTTTTGGCCCCTTTGTCAAAAATCAAGTGCCCATAAGTGTGTGGGTTCATTTCTGGGTCTTCAATTCTGTTCTATTGGTCTACCTGTCTGTCTCTGTACCAATACCATACAGTTTTTATCACTATTGCTCTGTAATACTGCTTGAGTTCAGGGGTAGTGATTCCCCCTGAAGTCCTTTTATTGTTGAGGATAGCTTTAGCTATCCTGGGTTTTTTGTTATTCCAGATGAATTTGCAAATTGTTCTGTCTAACTCTTTGAAGAATTGGATTGGTAGTTTGATGGGGATTGCATTGAATCTGTAGATCGCTTTTGGTAAAATGCCCGTTTTTACTATATTAATCCTGCCAATGCATGAGCATGGGTTATCTTTCCATTTTCTGAGGTCTTCTTCAATTTCTTTCTTCAGAGTCTTGAAGTTCTTATTGTACAAATCTTTTACTTGCTTGGTTAAAGTCACACCGAGGTACTTTATATTATTTGGGTCTATTATGAAGGGTGTCGTTTCCCTAATTTCTTTCTCGGCTTGTTTCTCATTTGTGTAGAGGAAGGCTACTGATTTATTTGAGTTAATTTTATACCCTGCCACTTTGCTGAAGTTGTTTATCAGCTTTAGTAGTTCTCTGGTGGAACTTTTGGGATCACTTAAATATACTATCATATCATCTGCAAAAAGTGATATTTTGACTTCTTCTTTTCCGATCTGTAATCCCTTGACCTCCTTTTGTTGTCTGATTGCTCTGTCTAGAACTTCAAGAACTATATTGAATAAGTAGGGAGAGAGTGGGGAGCCTTGTCTAGTCCCTGATTTTAGTGGGATTGCTTCAAGTTTCTCTCCATTTAGTGTAATGTTAGCAACTGGTTTGCTGTATATGGCTTTTACTATGTTTAGGTATGGGCCTTGAATTCCTATTCTTTCCAGGACTTTTATCATGAAGGGGTGTTGAATTTTGTCAAAGGCTTTCTCAGCATCTAATGAAATGATCATGTGGTTTTGTTCTTTCAGTTTGTTTACATAATGGATCACGTTGATGGTTTTCCGTATATTAAACCATTGCTGCATGCCTGGGATGAAGCCTACTTGATCATGGTGGATGATTGTTTTGATGTGCTCTTGGATTCGGTTTGCCAGAATTTTATTGAGTATTTTTGCGTCGATATTCATAAGGGAAATTGGTCTGAAGTTCTCTTTCTTTGTTGGGTCTTTGTGTGGTTTAGGTATAAGAGTAATTGTGGCTTCATAGAAGGTATTCGGTAGTGATCCATCTGTTTCAATTTTGTGGAATAGTTTGGATAATATTGGTATGAGGTCTTCTATGAAGGTCTGATAGAATTCTGCACTAAACCCGTCTGGACCTGGGCTCTTTTTGGTTGGGAGACCTTTAATGACTGCTTCTATTTCCTTAGGAGTTATGGGGTTGTTTAACTGGTTTATCTGTTCCTGATTTAACTTCGGTACCTGGTATCTGTCTAGGAAATTGTCCATTTCCTGCAGATTTTAAAGTTTTGTTGAATATAGGCTTTTATAGTAAGATCTGATGATTTTTTGAATTTCCTCTGAATCTGTAGTTATGTCTCCCTTTTCATTTCTGATTTTGTTAATTTGGACACATTCTCTGTGTCCTCTCGTTAGTCTGGCTAAGGGTTTATCTATCTTGTTGATTTTCTCAAAGAACCAACTTTTGGTTCTGTTGATTCTTTCTATGGTCCTTTTTATTTCTGCTTGGTTGATTTCAGCTCTGAGTTTGATTATTTCCTGCCTTCTACTCCTCCTGGGTGTATTTGCTTCTTTTTGTTCTAGAGCTTTTAGGTGTGCTGTCAAGCTGGTGACATATGTTCTTTCCTGTTTCTTTCTGCAGGCACTCAGAGCTATGAATTTTCCTCTTAGCACAGCTTTCATTGTGTCCCATACGTTTGGGTATGTTGTACCTTCATTTTCATTAAATTCTAAAAAGTCTTTAATTTCTTTCTTTTTTTTTCCTTGACCAGGTTATTGTTGAGTATTGTTCAACTTCCACGTATATGTGGGCCTTCTTCCCTTATTGTTATTGAAGACTAGCTTTAGGCCGTGGTGGTCTGATAGCACGCACAGGATTATTTCTATCTTTCTGTACCTGTTGAGGCCCGTTTTTGACCTATTATATGGTTAATATTGGAGAAAGTACCATGAGGAGCTGAGAAGAAGGTATATCCTTTTGCTTTAGGATAGAATGTTCTATAAATATCCGTTAAGTCCATTTGGCTCATGACTTCTCTTAGTCTGTCGACATCACTGTTTAATTTCTGTTTCCATGATCTGTCCATTGATGAGAGTGGTGTGTTGAAATCTCCCACTATTATTGTGTGAGGTGCAATGTGTGTTTTGAGCTTTAGTAAGGTTTCTTTTACGTATGTAGGTGCCCTTGTATTTGGGGCATACATATTTAGGATTGAGAGTTCATCTTGGTGGATTTTTCCTTTGATGAATATGAAGTGTCCTTCCTTATCTTTTTTGATGACTTTTAGTTGAAAATTGATTTTATTTGATATTAGAATGGCTACTCCAGCTTGCTTCTTCTGACCATTTGCTTGGAAAGTTGTTTTCCAGCCTTTCACTCTGAGGTAGTGTCTGTCTTTGTCTCTGAGGTGTGTTTCCTGTAGGCAGCAGAATGCAGGGTCCTCGTTGCGTATCCAGTTTGTTAATCTATGTCTTTTGATTGGGGAGTTGAGGCCATTGATATTGAGAGATATTAAGGAATAGTGATTATTGCTTCCCTTTATATTCATATTTGGATGTGAGGTTATGTTTGTGTGCTTTCATTCTCTTTGTTGTGTTGCCAAGACGATTAGTTTCTTGCTTCTTCTAGGGTATAGCTTGCCTCCTTATGTTGGGCTTTACCATTTATTATCCTTTGTAGTGCTGGATTTGTAGAAAGATATTGTGTAAATTTGGTTTTGTCATGGAATATCTTGGTTTCTCCATCAATGTTAATTGAGAGTTTTGCTGGATACAGTATCCTGGGCTGGCATTTGTGTTCTCTTAGGGTCTGTATGACATCAGTCCAGGATCTTCTGGCCTTCATAGTTTCTGGCGAGAAGTCTGGTGTGATTCTGATAGGTCTGCCTTTATATGTTACTTGACCTTTTTCCCTTACTGCTTTTAATATTCTTTCTTTATTTTGTGCGTTTGGTGTTTTGACAATTATGTGACGGGAGGTGTTTCTTTTCTGGTCCAATCTATCTGGAGTTCTGTAGGCTTCTTGTATGTCTATGGGTATCTCTTTTTTTAGGTTAGGGAAGTTTTCTTCTATGATTTTGTTGAAGATATTTACTGGTCCTTTGAGCTGGGAGTCTTCACTCTCTTCTATACCTATTATCCTTAGGTTTGATCTTCTCATTGAGTCCTGGATTTCCTGTATGTTTTGGACCAGTAGCTTTTTCCGCTTTACATTATCTTTGACAGTTGAGTCAATGATTTCTATGGAATCTTCTGCTCCTGAGATTCTCTCTTCCATCTCTTGTATGCTGTTGGTGAAGCCTGTATCTACAGCTCCTTGTCTCTTCTTTTGGTTTTCTATATCCAGGGTTGTCTTCATGTGTTCTTTCTTGATTGCTTCTATTTCCATTTTTAATTCCTTCAACTGTTTGATTGTGTTTTCCTGGAATTCTTTAAGGGATTTTTGTGTCTCCTCTCTATGGGCTTCTCCTTGTTTATTTATGTTTTCCTGGAATCCTTTCAGGGATTTTTGTGTCTCCTCTCTTTGGCCTCTACTTGTTTATTTATGTTTTCCTGGAATTCTTTCAGGGATTTTTGCGATTCTTTCAGGCATTTTTGCGATTCCTCTCTGTAGGCTTCTACTTGTTCTCTAAGGGAGTTCTTCATGTCTTTCTTGAAGTCCTCCAGCATCATGATCAAAAATGATTTTGGAACTAGATCTTGCTTTTCTGGTGTGTTTGGATATTCCATGTTTGTTTTGATGGGAGAATTGGGCTCTGATGGTGCCATGTAGTCTTGGTTTCTGTTGCTTGGGTTCCTGCGCTTGCCTCTCGCCATCAGATTATCTCTAGTGTTACTTTGTTCTGCTATTTCTGACAGTGGCTAGACTGTCCTATAAGCCTGTGTGTCAGGAGTGCTGTAGATCTGCTTTCCTCTCTTTCAGTCAGTTATGGGGACAGAGTGTTCTGCTTTCGGGCGTGTAGTTTTTCCTCTCTACAAGTCTTCAGCTGTTCCTGTGGGCCTGTGTCTTGAGTTCACCAGGCAGCTTTCTTGCAGCAGAAAATTTGGTCTTACCTGTGGTCCTGAGGCTCAAGTTCGCTCGTGGGGTGCTGCCCACGGGTTCTCTGCAGCGGCAGCAACCAGGAAGTCCTGTGCCGCCCCTTCCGGGAGCTTCAGTGCACCAGGGTTCCAGATGGTCTTTGGCTTTTTCCTCTGGCGTCCGAGATGTGTGTGCAGGGAGCAGTCTCTTCTGGTTTCCCAGGCTTGTCTGCCTCTCTGAAGGTTTAGCTCTCCCTCCCACGGGATTCGGGTGCAGAGAACTGTTTATCTGGTCTGTTTCTTTCCGGTTCCGGTGGTGTCTCAGGCAGGGGTCCTGCCGCTCCTGGGCCCTCTCCCACGGGAGCCCAGAGGCCTTATACAGTTTCCACTTGGGCCAGGGATGTGGGCAGGGGTGAGCAGTGTTGGTGGTCTCTTCCGCTCTGCAGCCTCAGGAGTGCCCACCTGACCAGGCGGTTGGGTCTCTCTCTCACCGGTTCTGGGAGCAGAGAGCTGCTGCGGGCCTGGATCCACGGGTGTGGGACTTTCGGTAAACACAGAACGTGCCTGGTCCTAGAGAAATTCTGCTTCCGTGTGTCCCAAGCTCACCAGGCAGCTTTCTTGCAGCAGAAAATTTGGTCTTACCTGTGGTCCCGAGGCTCAGGTTCGCTCGTGGGGTGCTGCCCAGGGGCTCTCTGCAGCGGCAGCAACCAGGAAGACCTGTGCCGCCCCTTCCGGGAGCTTCAGTGCACCAGGGTTCCAGATGGTCTTTGGCTTTTTCCTCTGGAGTCTGAGATGTGTGTGCAGGGAGCAGTCTCTTCTGGTTTCCCTGGCTTGTCTGCCTCTCTGAAGGTTTTGCTCTCCCTCCCACGGGATTTGGGTGCAGAGAACTGTTTATCCAGTCTGTTTCTTTCAGGTTCTGGCGGTGTCTCAGGCAGGGGTCCTGCCGCTCCTGGGCCCTCCCCCACGGGAGCCCAGAGGCCTTATACAGTTTCCTCTTGGGCCAGGGATGTGGGCAGGGTGAGCAGAGTTGGTGGTCTCTTCTGCTCTGCAGCCTCAGGAGTGCCCACCTGACCAGGCGGTTGGGTCTCTCTCTCACCCTCTCCTGTATTTGTTTAGGGGAGTTATTTATGTGTTTCCTAAAGTTCTTTATCATTATAATTAGATGCGATTTTTTAAATCCAAATATTGCTTTTCCTGTGTGATGTGGTATCCAGAACTTGCTGTAGTGGGAGAACTAGGTTCCAATGATGCCAAGTAGCCTTGGTTTGTGTTGCTTATGCTTCTTTCCTTTTGGTTATCTCTGATGCTACCTGCGTTTACTTTCTCTGAATGTAACATCTCCCTCTTGTGTTTCTGGTTGTTTCAGAACTCCTCAGAGCCCAGCTGTCTCTGTGATCCTTTGATTCTGGGATCCTGTTATCCTGAGGTCTTGGGTATGTCAGAGCTCCTGGGAGTCAAGTTGCCTCTGGGATCCTGAAATTATGGGGTGAACAACCTCCTGAGATCCTGTTTTGTCAGAAGTCCTGGGAGTCAAGCTTTCTCAAGGTTTTTCAAGAGTGGTTGGGGAGCCAGAGCCTTGGGGTTTGCTCTGGGCACTGATGCAAACTGGAAGGAGTCTATGCTACTGGCTGTGCCATGGTTCCTGCTTCCCTGTATCCCAAGGGAATCAGGGAAGTATTCTGGGTGTTGGGGTAGATGTTGTGGTCTCTCCTGTGATCCTGGGCATTTCAGATCACCTGGGAGTTTCACTCTCTCTGGGTGTTGTTGATGTGGATAGAGCCAGTGACGAAGGTCTGCTGCGGGTGCAGGTACAAATTTGATCCTGAGTGTGTTAGGGCACCTGGGAGTCAAGGTTCTTCTGGGTGTTATGGACCTGGCTGTGGAGCCAGTGCCCAAGGTCTGCTTATGGCACTGGTTCAGACCGAAAGGAACATGGGCCACTGGCTACTTCAGGGTTCCTACATCCCTGAATCCAGGGACCCAGTTATTCCAGGTTTTGGGGCAGATATTATGACCTTTCCTCTGATTCTGGGCATTTCAGAGCAACTGAGAGTCAGGCTCCCTCTGGGTGTTGTAGGAGTTGGTACAGAGCCAGTGCTCCGGGTCTGCTCTGGGTACAGACTCAAATCAGAAGAAACCTGTGTCACTGGCTGCGCAGGGGTTCTTGTGTCCTTGGATCCTGGGCTACCAGTTACTCTGGGTGTTGGGGCACTTGTTGTGGCCTTCTCACCTGTGATCCTGGGTGTGTTAGAGCACCTGGGTATCGAGCTCCCTCTGGGTGTTTTTGGAGTGAATGTGGAGCCAGTGCCCAACGTCTGCTTCAAACTAGTTTTCAACAAAGCAAATTTAAGAAATATGTTTATGTTCTAGGTTTGGTAACAAACAGATATAGGCAATTATTTTGTGCTCATAAATTTTTAAAAGAACTTAAAAAGAAGTAAATAGTGATTTTTATTATGCATTTTATACATATGTGCAATTCGATACTTTACATTAAAATACACACATTTAAAGGGTAAACTATGTGTAGAAGAAAATCATATATGTGATTGATAAAATAAAACAAAGAAAAAAGTTGTTCTTAAATTGTATGCCATTTAAAAATAATAAATTACTTCTCATACAATTCGAAATCCTTAGCTCTGCATTATCCCATTTGAAGAAAATTGAATCTTTTACTCTATAACACAGTTAACCAAAAAAAGAAACAGATATTGATGCATAAAGCAGTCAGACACCTGCATTACCAGTTAGTGTTTGAGGAGGCTAATAGTCTTTATTTTATCCTACATATTTATGCATAATTTTTATATTATTGCATACTATTTTGTTATTCATGCATTATTTTGACATACTATACATATTTCTGAATTACTAATAGTGTAGGTCAGTATTTCTGAAGCATCATATACTGCATGCATGTGCACACAAGCATGCGTACACACACATATGACTTAGTCAAAGGACTAGCATTTATTACAGCTCTGAGCATTGTGGAGTTTCAATGAAAAATATTTATCACATCTTTTAACTAGATAGAATTCAACTTTTATTTGTTTTTTCCCCTGGTTTGTTGACTAAAGCTGAGACCTCTAGTCATATTTTCTATTCCTTAAAAAGAAATCTGTCCTCGAGCTCTCTTATAGGTTACAGATATGTGAAAACTTCAGAATTGGTCAGAGGTATAGAACTGTGTATGCAGAATTAGGGTTCATCAGCTGTGGTTATTTATTTATCCTTCAGAGGATTTTATCCTTAATTTTATTATTTGAAATCTCAATCTCAGTCAGTGCTATTTCTGACTATGTTGTAGCTAGCCCTCACACTGAAATCAGGATAAATTCCCAAGATTCTCAATATGAGATTTTTTTAATTGAAAATAAAACATATTCTGATCTTTATTTTCTCGACCAAAACTCCTCTTAGACTCTGTGCACCTTCTTACCCACATGATGTGCCCTTAAAATACTTTATTTGTCCACTTGAATATCTAAGAACTTACATATTCCTTAGGTATTTCTTAAACTAACCAAGCTTTGGAAAATATGGTGGGTATGAACTGATAAGAAGACATTAATTTTTGAAGTAAATTTTGAAGAAAGTATAGTAGTTAATCTTTTAGAGAATTCCAGAGCAAAAAAAGCAACAAGTCTAGAAGAGAAAATGAAAGCTGAGACAGCTCACAGGGTATCTACCATTGACCTACAGGATATTAGCCTTTAAAAAGTCACTGTTTGGTCACTACACTGGGCATTTGGGACCTCAGTTTGCCCCAAGATTTTCACTGGTGAGCTTTTCAACACTAAAAGCATCCCTGAGTTGACAAACTTCAGTTAATAAGAACAATGTGCCAGAAGCAGAACTATAGATGCCAAAACACAAGGTTAGTACCTTTATAGACTTTCCCAGAACTATGGGCTTGGATGGATTAAATCTTTGTTTGCATTTGGAAGTTGGTGCTGTCTACATGCTGAGTTATGACCTGAACGGTGTTTGATCATACAGCCAGTTGTGCTAAGGTCTGCAGGCCAACTAAACCTGGGACCCTATTACACACAATACCCACATGGTGACTCCAGTATAATGGAGGAGGTTCAGAAGTACAGATATGTATCAGTTCCTTTTTAAATGTATATTTTTCAAGATGGTAGGATTTCCCTTGTGGTTCCAGGTGAAAGAAAGAAATAGTTTAATTTGAAAAATGACACATATCTAGATATGTAGAGTTTTTTTCCTCTCTTCTTAGTAAATCATGTTGTCATCTAAGTGAATTAACCAAACATTCCCATTACCTGTATCTATCCCAAACTTGAAGGAGAGTAGAGGTATTATCCATAGCCCAAATTGTTGTACTGAATTCTTTTTAAGTCAAGACATGAAGAGAATTTAAAATGAGCTAAATAAAATTGATTGAAGTGAACTATAGCATATAAAATCACTATGTAGATATATATGCTTTTAAGTAAGAGGTAGGAGGTTAATCAGTCAATAATCAGTCAAGTGGAATCTGGATGTCAGATAAAAGCCAAGTCAGAATGATCATGGTGAAGACATGTCCCACGGGTAACCGGGAAATGATAATTGCCTGAGATATTGACTCCACCACAGAGAAAACACAGCAAAACGTACAAGGAGAAAAAGAAACATGAACATTTTGCCTTTGTCCTGTAATCTACACTGACCACAGTTAAATAGTTTTTCTTTTTACTTATTTTGATGAGCTATGCCATAAAAACGTATACAAAAGTCAGGTTAATGCATCATCATATAACCAAAGCAGAGATATTTTGAATTAAATTGGCTCCCGCAACAAAATACTTTGGTATTACTTATGTAATTTCCAAATGGGTAGTAAATCAGAGGCACAGGGAGTGCAGAAACCTGTCAGTCTGAAACCTTGTTACAGAACCTTAGCTGCATATCCTCATCCTATTCACCATGCAAGAGCTAATTTCTTTAACTCTAGCCTTTGAGTCTGTTTATTTCTTAGAATTTGCCGTAAGAAATATTAATCTACTAATGAAATCGACGGTTCCTCCAGGGCAGTGACATTTCTGCTGTACTCATTAGTATATGCTTAGTGCTTGGCATAAATTAAGTTTCAGTACACCACTGATGTTTGCACAGATGAGGGAGTCCGCAAATCCATGTTGAGCAAACATGTAAGTAAAGAAAAAGAACTCATCTAACATTTTCTATTTGGTTTGCTTCTGATTATTGATCATTATTACATGAAGCATAATGCCGTTCACAATTATCTTTAATTAATTAGAATAATAGTTATGATAATCTTAAAGCAGCATCTTAAATCTAGTGTTGGTGATAATCATTTTTAGATCAACGTGTTGAGGTTTCGAAGACGAGAGCAAAATGGCAGGAGGCAGCAGGGTCAGCATTTGAGCTGAGCTAGTCATGCTTCCCTAAAGATCATCTTCAGTGCCAGGAAGAATCATGGCGAGGAGATAACCATCTAAACTTCGAGCACCAGTACACAGGGTTTTCATTAAATGCCGGCTTTGAGTGTTTTACATAACTTATAACTTAACAGCTCACGACTTACTATCTCAACTCTCGAGTAGAATCATGTCATGGCTGTTTTTTCATGTAGCTCAGAAATGTACCGAGCAACACGGTACAGTTTGTTTCTTTATCTATGTATTTGTTTGTTAATGTGAGTGTGTGTATGCAGGCTCGTGCACGAGCATGTGTGCCTGTGCATGTGCCTGTGTCTGTATCCAGGAAGAAGTCAGAGGTTGGTACTGCTTGTCTTCAACGGTTGTTCTTGTGATTTGAGACTAGATCTACTACTTGAATCTGGAGCACAAAAACTGGACCAGTCGAGCCAGCCAGCTTGTCCTGTAGGTCCTCTGTCTCTGCCTTCCATGTGCTAGGGTTACAGTCAAAAAGCCAGAAGAGCCTCCTATTTATGTGCATGCTAGTAACCTCAATCCAGTCCTCTTGTCTGTGTGTCAAACATTGTACCCTCTCAAGTCTTCTCTCCTTCCTTATAAGTAGAGCTTTTTTAACACGGTGGGTATTAGTAGTAGCATTACTGCAGAGATGGATATTAGTAGTAGCATTACTACAGAGATGGTATTAGTAGTAGCATTACCACAGAGATGGGTATGAGTTGTAGTATTACTGCAGAGATGGTATTAGTAGTAGCATTGCCACAGAGATGGGTATGAGTTGTAGCATTACTGCACAGATGGGTATTAGTAGTAGCATTACTACAGAGATGGGTATTAGTTGTAGCATTACTACACAGATGGTATTAGTAGTAGCATTACTACAGAGATGGGTATTAGTAGTAGCATTACTACAGAGATGGGTATTAGTAGTAGCATTACTGCAGAGATGGGTATTAGTAGTAGCATTACTACAGAGATGGGTATTAGTAGTAGCATTACTACAGAGATGGTATTAGTAGTAGCATTTCTGCACAGATGGGTATTAGTAGTAGCATTGCTGCACAGATGGGTATTAGTAGTAGCATTACTGCAGAGATGGTATTAGTAGTAGCATTTCTGCACAGATGGGTATTAGTAGTAGCATTGCTGCACAGATGGGTATTAGTAGTAGCATTACTACAGAGATGGGTATTAGTAGTAGCATTACTACAGAGATGGTATTAGTAGTAGCATTATTGCAGAGATGGTATTAGTAGTAGCATTATTGCAGAGATGGGTATGAGTTGTAGCATTACTGCAGAGATGGATAGTAGTAGCATTACTGCAGAGATGGGTATGAGTTGTAGCATTACTGCAGAGATGGATATTAGTAGTAGCATTACTGCACAGATGGGTATTAGTAGTAGCATTACTACAGAGATGGTATTAGTAGTAGCATTACTGCACAGATGGGTATTAATTGTAGCATTACTGCACAGATGGTATTAGTAGTAGCATTACTACAGAGATGGGTATTAGTAGTAGCATTACTGCACAGATGGGTATTAGTAGTAGCATTACTACAGAGATGGGTATTAGTAGTAGCATTACTGCAGAGATGGATATTAGTAGTAGCATTACTGCAGAGATGGGTATGAGTTATAGCATTACTGCACAGATGGGTATTAGTAGTAGCATTACTACAGAGATGTTTATGAGTTGTAGCATTACTGCACAGATGGGTATTAGTAGTAGCATTACTACAGAGATGGTATTAGTAGTAGCATTACTGCACAGATGGGTATTAGTTGTAGCATTACTGCACAGATGGTATTAGTAGTAGCATTACTACAGAGATGGGTATTAGTAGTAGCATTACTGCAGAGATGGTATTAGTAGTAGCATTACTACAGAGATGGTATTAGTAGTAGCATTACTGCACAGATGGGTATTAGTAGTAGCATTGCTGCACAGATGGGTATTAGTAGTAGCATTACTACAGAGATGGGTATTAGTAGTAGCATTACTACAGAGATGGTATTAGTAGTAGCATTATTGCAGAGATGGTATTAGTAGTAGCATTACTGCAGAGATGGGTATGAGTTGTAGCATTACTGCAGAGATGGATATTAGTAGTAGCATTACTGCAGAGATGGGTATGAGTTATAGCATTACTGCACAGATGGGTATTAGTAGTAGCATTACTACAGAGATGGTATTAGTAGTAGCATTACTGCACAGATGGTATTAGTAGTAGAATTACTGCACAGATGGGTATGAGTTGTAGCATTACTACAGAGATGGGTATGAGTTGTAGCATTACTGCACATATGGGTATTAGTAGTAGCATTACTACAAAGATAATAGCCATACTAGCAAGCAATGCAGAAAAATGGTGGTGTAAAAATTATTTTCAAAAATATACTTATTAATTTTTCTTTAATGTGTGTGTATATATGCTTACCAGATGCATGCTGTTGCACATGGAAGCCAGAATAGAGTGTCAGATGACCTGAACTGGAATTAAAACTGACTGCAAGGAACCATTGTGAGTGCTAGGAAGCAAAGCCCTAATTTTCATCAACAGAAGCAGTTCACTTAACTAATGAATGATATCTCTAGCTCTAGGAATTTATTTGTTTAATCTTGGATGCTTGCAATGGAACCCATAACTTTAAGCTTGCTAAACATAAGCTCTAAATTCCACCCTCCCTTCAGCAGCTTATAGTTTTCAATTATAAAATGAAGAATTAAAATATTAGAATTCTTCTCCCCCACACTATAGTCTTCTTTTCACTTTCCTACAAAAGGGGAAAACATTACTGTGGAGGTTTATTGCCTTTAAAGTTATTCAGAGAGGGACAATTAATGGAAAAATGATCCAGAAAACCCACTTACAATTTTCTCTGAGCTTAGAGAACATTCACTTTATTGACACAAGCTAAAATTTCCCAAGTTACTTTGCTGAACTTAGTTTTATACATTGAAGCTAATGTTGTTTAAGTGTGGATATTTACAGTGTTTTGATTTAAATGACTTTTTAAAAAGGCCTACCCCATTAGTCTTTAAATAGTTCTCATAGAAAAGTAAATTAACCAAACATAACCTTAATATTACATCTTGAGCTCTCATATTCTCAGACCTCCAGAATCAATAAACAAAACAAAACAAAAAATAACAAAACAGTTTCCCAAAAGGCCATAAATATAAGGAATCATGTAACTGAAAAGTCAGTTGAGAAACAGGAGTCATTCATGTGACTCTAATACTTCAGGTGCATACGAGTAATTCAAAATTCAATGTACCTGTACCACCAATATTCTGGTTGCTAATCTGAATGTAATTTTTATGACAGTTATTTTAAGTTGTGTTATAATGAAGATTACATGATAAAGACTGTTAACTGTTTTATTTTGGCAGCCAGAAATAAAGGGCACACATGATGACAAGCTATGGCAAACATGGAGAGTTGTATTTTGGGATTTATGCAACCAGTGCTGTGCCTATATTTCTAAGTTCTTGAATTCAGTTCTGTCTGAAACAGTGTTCTGTCTAAATATTTCTCCACAGCTAATTTCGCTCTCACACCTCAGTTCTCCGCTTAGTTCCTCTCGGCTCAGTCCTGACTCTTCTCTTTGTCCTCAGCACTTAAACATCTTTCAGAACACATGGTCACATGTTAAAATTTCATCAAACGTTCACACAAAAAGATTAAATCATAAATTGAAATCATAAGTTTACAATGGAGAATGTTTACTTGCATATCCACTAGGAGTAATTATCTGGCTAAACATCCATCACCTGCCAGAGCTCCACAGGCTCACTGAAGGGTTAAAACCATAACTAAGTTATTAGTGAGGTTTTGTATAGATAAACCCAGTCAATATTTTATCTTCTGTCCTAGCACCATAATAAATCATTAGTTCCCTTTCTATGAACTTTGGTTAATTGTTATACAACCTCCAAGAGCAATTAACTGGTGACACATGGGAGACTGGCAGAGTTCTCGTTGCAGTTTTGGATATTAGAAAAGGACCTAATATCAATCCCACTATAAATGAGTTTATATAATCACTTATATAATTTTTGGGATTCTTATAGGATCATCATTAAGTCCTAAGAACTGATCTATTTGTCTTTATAGCATCACTATCAGACAGTACATCTTCATGAATCTGCAGAGATCTGCCCCAAAGGGGTAGGCTGTTACCTAGTGATTGTTATATATGTTTATTGATAAGGGGAAAAGCCTATTCGTAGTAGGAATCTTTCCAAAAATTAATTTCTTATGGCCTTGCCTCATAAGAGTGAATCTGTCAAAGATTATATAATATCTGAAGCAGACCATCTCAGGAAGATCACCTGCTAGTATTCAGCTTGTCCTATTATGGCTCCTGACAGATTATTATATGTGAAAATCTTGTACTTTACACATACTAGTATTTTGAAAGATATGAAATAATATATTGACAGTTTTATCATTTATTAACTGTGTTACCGAAGAAGCCCAGTGGAAAATTTCCTCTCTTCTCTGAGATTTGCTTTTTACATGGAAATTATGATAGCAATAATTGAATTATTGAGGGATAAATTATATTGTATACATATTCTAAGTCCAGCATCTTCCAGTGAGATTTCTCTTTACAGAATGACTAGTTCTAATATGATCTAGTCTAGTTCATAGACTTTTACATATGAGCATATTGAATCTCAATGACAAAAATTAAAGTGACTAAAGAAGAGTAGTTATCTAGTTGCAGAGCAGAGATAGAAATTAGAGTCTCCTATTGCCCTCATCAACATTGTTTTTAGTTTGCGAATAATGATAACATAAATTGAAAATATTGAATTAAGCTTCCATATAGGAAAAAACTGCCTACCAAAGATAAACAGGAAAGAATTAGAATATAAGTGCATGTCAGATGACTATATTGTTCATGATACTTTTCTCTTTTTTTCCATCTTTATTAATTTGGGTATTTCTTATTTACATTTCAAATTGTATTCCCTTTCCCGGTTTCCAGGTCAACATCAACCTAACCCCTCCCCAATCCATATGGGTGTTCCCCTCCCCATCCTTCCCCCCATTACCCCCCTCCCCCTAAGAATCCGTTCACTGAGGGTCCAGCCTGGGCAGGACCAAGAGCTTCCCCTTCCACTCGTGCCCTTACTAGGCTATTCATGGCTACGTATGAATTTGAAGCCCAGGGTCAGTCCATGTATAGTCTTTGGGTAGTGGCTTAGTCCCTGGAAGCCCTGGTTGGTTGGCATTGTTGTTCATATGGGGTCTCAAGCCCCTTCAGCTCTTTCAGTCCTTTCTCTGATTTTTTCAACGGTGGTCTCATTCTCAGTTCAATGGTTTCATGCTAGCATTCGCCTATGTATTTGCTGTATTCTGGCTGTGTCTCTCAGGAGAGATCCACATCCGGTTCCTGTCAGCCTGCACTTCTTTACTTCATCCTTCTTATCTAATTGGGTGGCTGTATATGTATATGTATATGTATATGTATGTGTATGTGTATGTGTATGTGTATGTGTATGTGTATGTGTATGTGTATGTGTATGTGTATGTGTATGTGTATGTGTATGTGTATGTGTATGTGTATGTGTATGTGTATGTGTATATGTATATGTATATGTATATGTATATGTATATGTATATGTATATGTATATGTATATGTATATGTATATGTATATGTACATGTGGGGCAGGCTCTGAATGGGTGTTCCTTCCACCTCTGTTCTAAACTTTGCCTCCATATACCCTCCTAAGTGTATTTTTGTTCCCTTTTTAAAGAAGGAGTGAAGCATCCGCATTTTGGTCACCGTTGAGTTTCTTGTGTTCTGTGCATCTTGGGTAATTCGAGCATTTGGGCTAATATCCACTTATCAATAAGTGCATACCATCTGCGTTTTTCTGTGATTGGTTTACATCACTCAGGATGATATTTTCCAGTTCTATCCATTTGCCTACGAATTTCATAAAGTCATTGTTTTTGATAGCTGAGTAATATTCCATTGTGTAGATGTACCACATTTTCTGTATCCATTCCTATGTTGAAGGGCATCTGGGTTCTTTCCAGCTTCTGGCTATTATAAATAAGGCTGCGATGAACATAGTGGAGCACGTGTCTTTTTTATATGTTGGGGCATCTTTTGGGTATATGCCCAAGAGAGGTATAGCTGGGTCCTCAGGTAGTGCAATGTCTAATTCTCTGATACTTTTCTTATATATCTATTTTACATTGATTTTCAAATAATTTATTCTCGTACTTCATAGTGAAATGCAGCTAGAGCAAGGACCAGCAGTGTCTGGTCATAAGTAATTATGGCACTGTGTCTTGAAAATTGAAAAATTAAAATGAAAGCTAGACTCTTCTAGTAGCTTATGACTCGTGTATTGTTGGTGCTATTATTTGTTACTTTATTTCAAGTTAAAAAAATTTTTAGACAGCCCCCAGAGAGTGAACATGTTCTAATATCTAGGATATGTATGATTATGTTTGTTTGAATGATAAAGAGGAAGTTTCCAGATGGAAACTGTGTTACTGCTTAGTTTCATTTAAAACCATTCTAGATTACTGATGTGTGTCCAATGTAATCACAAGTATCTATAAGAATGAAACAAGGAGTCAGGAATGCCCCAGAGTCACCATTTGTTTATCCTTTTGCAGTAATTAAAGAGATTTTTGATAAATTTAGGGTAGTCTAAATGAGAGAAAAACATGAAGGTTAAAATTTTTAGCAAAATTGCTGAATAGTGAGAGTACAATACCTGACGAGACCATCTCTTGTTAGGGCCTCTTTGAAGGGATGGGAACACCAACTCTCCTTCAAAAATTGTCAACTCAAAATTGTTCCTGTCTAAAAGAATTTCAGGGACAAATATGGAACAGATACTGAATGAATGGCCAACCACAGGTTAGTCCAAAGTGGACTCCATCCCATGTACAAACACCAAACCCTGACTGCCTCGTCTGGCTTCAGCAGGAGAGGATATGCCTAATACTATAGAGAGTTGGTGCCCCAGGTAGCAGGGATGCCTGGGTGGAGGGGATCCTCTCAGAAGTGAAGGGGAGGTAGGAAGTACTCTGTGAAGGAGAACCAGTAGGGGGCAACATTTGGGAAGTAAATAAATAATAACAAAAAAGTTAAGAAAAAATTATGACAACAAGGAAAAAATGGACTGATGTTAATTTAAGTTATTGCCTGCCTTATAATGTTAGAGATGTGGTGTTCGATTACTGGAGTAGTTTGATTGGTGGTGACTAGTTGGGGCTTTATGCAGATGGATTATACAGGATTTTAAGGAAGCCATGTACTAAGCACTAAAACTTACCAGTCAGCTTACTCAACTGTGTCCTTCAGTTATCTCATTTTCTGACTTGTCCTATAGGAGAGTGGGAATTGCATAATGATTACTTTGAATGTTGTCCTCTGTTTCAGCAAAACCAAAGTGGCCTTGCCTATTTTTTCTTCTTCATCACTATGCTTATATTCATCCTCTATTTCATAAGTATGTGATCCAGTGGAATTCTAACCAATTATTTATCTATACTTTTTCTCTGTTCTACATCTTGTATTTTGTGTCTCTAAAAAAATAAATTGAATATAATAACTAAATCAGTAAACAAATAAACAGAAAGTGTTATTAAATTGCAGTAACACACTTTTTAAATGGTGTCTACAACTTGTTAGTTTGGAAAAAATTAACTCTTGGTAGGATCAAATATATTTGAAGACAAGTCTTAAATTTACTGGTTACTGCCTAGGTGATCTTATCTCACTCTTCCAATTTAGTTTTACCTTATATCACCTTTAATAATTTGCTTGATGGCAAGAAAGATCAAAGGATCTTTGTTTTTCCTAATTAATGTGCATATTTTGTTCCCAGTTGTCCACAAAACAAATGTTATGATGAACGAAAAAAACACTTCTGTGTGTGTGTTTACATACAAGGCTGAACTTTCATGATTCCTTAATTTTGGAATAACATACTTGCCCAATGTACAAATCTCTTTTGTCCGGCTCATTTCACTCATCAATAAAACATAAATGCTGAAGCCTGTTACATAAGATAACTGAAAATTTAAGTACATATTTAATATAAAATTGTAAAAGCAATTTTTAGTGTCAATATTGATAGATGACATATTATTTCTCCTCTTTCAGACAAATGTGATAGCCAAAACATAGGTCTAGTATTGAAGTGGATAATGCAAATAGATATTCTATGGAAAAATAATGAAGCATATGAAAGGGGATTTGGGTATATATATTTTTTCTCATTATTTTCCCTTCCCTTTTCTTTCTTCAAAACCTCCCATATCCTCATCCCTGTTCTTTTTCATATTCAAAGCCTGTTTTTCAATAGTTCCTTTTATTTGCACACGTGTAGACACCAGCCAACTGATGAGATGACTCATTGCACAGCACATACAGTAGGTATACCAGAATTCATTTTGGAGATGCAGACATTTCAGGGCTTCTAACCAATATGGTTGGTGCTCCACAGGTATGGCTGAACCTTCCAGTAGCACAAAAGAGACTGTGCATTTGAATAAATTATATTTAATGATTGATAGAATCATATGTGGTTAGTAGCTCCTCTAAGGGCAATGTTTGAGTTACAGGTACCCCAGGTTAAATTTTCTAAATGGAGACTCACTTGTGGCTATTCATTATTCAAATTTTAAACCTTTACCTCTGAGGTTCATTTGCATAAGTCTTACATGAGTCCTGAGACATTAAGGAATCAATTTGAGGAATAACTTTAAGGAGTTATTTCTAGTGATTAATTCAGGGTAGTTGATCATCTCTATCCATGAGACATCCTTTGAAGTTTGCATCACTTCCTGGAGATCTCTTTTATTCACTGCCTTTACTTTGCATGAGTTTCTTCAGTGCTGTGATCCCATTTACTCCCCATCTGACCTGTGGTTCTGTCTCAACAGTCCAGAAATAAAACTGTACTTTAGATTCAGAACCATTTGTTTAACACATGTTCACGTATTTTTTAAATGTGTTTATAATTCTATTATCATTCATCTTTAAAGTTAAACTTTTCAGAGAGTCAAATATCACTGTAAGTAGGATAAGGTATCCAGGTCGCTGATGACAGCATCTAGGCTACATTTAGTAATGTACATGTTTGGTTTCAATCCTTAAAATATTTTCAAAGGCACATGGGAGGGGAGTAAATCTTAAAAACTTTGAGAACACTTTAGGTCCAATATTTTGATTTTCAGATGATCAAATTGATAACTAACCCAGTCAGGGGCAGATTGTTAATCACTACTGTTTTGATTTCTCTGTATGGTATTTGAAGTTATTGGTAAAAATTGTCAAGATCAAAGATCATTGATAACCTGATAAATACATGAAGACTTATAGACAACTCATTTTCTGAAGAAGGTTGTTTTTATGCAATTTTACAAGGCTAAATCTTGTTTCTGCTATATTCTTGATGCAATTTAATCAAACAGTTCATGTATAATTTACATTTACCTGAGTTATAAACATTTACCTACTGAAATGAAACATCCTAAAAATTGTCTTACCTAATAGATAAAATAAAATGATTATCAATAAACTAGGAAGCATGCAGAACATACATTGCCGTGGCTGGATAACATCCTCAGGCAGTAAAAAATTCTTTTTTGTTTTCTTTTACAATATAGTTTGATTTGAATTATCATTCTTGTGGAATTCCAACAATGAGATTGCTATCAAAGATGCATATATTTCACTTGCAAGAACTGAATACAGAAGTTACGGTATTTCTTAGAGTAATCTCTTCATCAGAAAAAATATCTTTCATGCATACCTTCAGCAGACATTATCTCATGTCTGATTGGTCAGAATTTTGCTACATATTGCCTCAGAGCTACAGAAAGAATCCATTTGTTTCCAGATAAATCCATTTGGCCTAAGAAGAAAGAAGCCAGTATTTTCAATCTTCATAGTGGGAGTCAGCTTTGTGTGGAAGGAACGAATATGTCTGTGGTCAGGTAAATAATTTCTTCCTGAAGAGAATATGTACTTGCTACGGGTTGATTAAATTTTTAAAGAAATATAGAGGTGAGTTATAAAGACATACATTTTGGAAATGAGTATAGAAAACTCTCTTCCAAGGGGATACCATTGAGGAATTTATTTTTTTTAGAAAATGGAGAAAATAAAGCAATCGTTGGACAAGAAGAATGAGCATTAGACAGCAGAAAGACTCCTGCACTCAAATAAAATAAGTCTCTACTATTTAACCAGACAAAAACTAGAGGAGGGAGTGTAGAATAAATTCTGTATAGCTCTCAGTCTTATACTGAGCTGCCATTGAATAAGACAAACAGCTGACAAGTGCGATGCAGAAAAACACAGTGTGAATCAAAGGAGGCAGTGTTATTGCTTTCCACGGCAGCGCTTTGACTAGCGTGAGAGTACTATATCTGGTATTTGTCACTATTTCTTAGATGGGGAATAATTTCTCTTGAAGGACTATTGCACAGAGTCACTTAATGTTACCCAGGTCCTAAGATTTAAGATGTAAAGAAGCATGCTAAAAGTCATGCATCTGTTCACTGGGAGGTAAAAGGGAGTTTAAAATTCCCATTAAGCTTATGCAATTTCCATCACTAGCAAAGACTATTTTCCCCTCTCATTTTTACGTCCTTTTTCAATGCCGGTCTATATTCTATTGCTGATTCACTGGCTCACCACTTCAGCTGCAACACTTTGTGGGAGGAGCAAGTGAAGCAAGGTGGCAGCCTTGTTCTCTGCTGGAGAACAAGATTGAAAGATGTTTCTTACCTGTCCCAGGACAAAGTTTTTTGAGGCAATGGCAGAATGTGAGTAATTGACCTAAATATTATTATCTGAACAGGAGGCTGTAGGTTTGTAGGCTGGCAACCACAGTAGGATGGGACCATCCATTTTTTTTTACAGAAAGTGAGGGGAAACAGTGAATTGGGGCAGTTTTGGCTGTAGTAGAACAGATTCAGAAGCATTCTTGGTCCTTGTTCCTTGACCACTGTGAAATTTTAGAAAGTTCCCTAGCCACCCTCGCCTCTCCATTGGTAAGCAGAGGATAAAAGCAGAGCTTACACAATTAGATTGAGGTTGTATTAAATGAGAAAATGCTCACAAATTATTACAATCAAATTTAAAATACTTAATGGCTATTAGCTTCAAAAATTGAAGCCAATAGATGATATTTCAGGAGCACCTTTTAAATAAGAAATATAAAATGACCCCAAGGGCTCAAAGTCAGCACCTAATAGAGAAATCTGCACACCCATGCTTATTACAATCCTACTATTAGCCTAGCCATGGAATCACCCTTTGTGTCAGTCAGTGAAGGAATAGATACGAAAATATGGCATATATAAAATAAGGTATAATTTTGTCATTGAGAAGAATAAAATTATAAATCATATCACTCATATTAAATTGTATACAACTGGAGGAATACCATCAGAAATTAAATGATATAGATCCAAAACGAGAGCTATTATAGCTGTTTCTCTAATTAATGAAAGCTAAAAATGTTACTGGGTAAAATAAAATAAATCAGAAAAGTAGTAGGACTAGCATGAGTGATCTGGGTATATAAGTGTAAGTAAAAGAGGAAGAAAGATGACCACAAGAACTTCAATGCATAGGAGAACATGCAGTCATGAACCCCAGCATTTTGTATAGTGCATAAACACTTACAAACACATGTGTGCTCATGCACATGCACGCACACACACATACACATGCATGCACACACACACGCACATGCATGTGCACAAATGCAAACATGCACACACACACGCATGCACACACACACACACGCACATGCATGTGCACAAATGCAAACATGCACACACACACACATACACATACACATATGCGTGGGCACACACAAACAAACACACCCTGTTCTAATATTGAAAGTCCTCAAAGCCAGCATAGTTCATCTTTAAAGAATAGGCCTAAATGCCTCTTTAAATGTTAAGTGAATTTACTCAGTGCTTAAGCAAGATCTCAGCTATTTGGCACGAATGGCTGAGAATATGGGCTATTGCCTCATAACTCCTTGTCTTTCATATTAATCTTGATATTTAGTAATTCTTGGACCTTGAAAACACTGTTTAAATTCTTGGTGACTCAGATTATTGTTCTATAACCTGGAAATAATTATAATAGCATACCTAAGGCTGTCACTGAGGGTTGCATGAGCTTATTTTGAAGAGCACTTAGAATTTGATACATGAGATAGAGAAAACTTTAAAGTGTAATTTAGCTTTTATTTTTGATAGGAAGAAATAAAAATCTACCAGTTATATGAGAAAAATGGGCTTCATCCCAACAATGCCTATGGCAATCACAAAGGGACATTCTATTTACAGTTGATGGGACCAGAACAGGATCATGTTCTACATCTGTTAGAGACTGTGCCAAGAATAAAATGTCTCTAAATAAAATTGAGTTACTTTTTACATTCTGAAGGTGAGCACAGAAAGAGATATTATAAAGAAGGCAAGGAAAAGAATTGTTTCTCAAATTTGGGATATGTAAATGATTCTCTTCTTTCTTATGTAATTGTTGAAACTTCACAACACTTTCTTTTTATTATTAATATGATTTTAGCACATGGTATACTTTGGGTCTTCCTCTTCTAAAAAATAATAGTATTTTATTCAAGGAAATTTATTACCAATAAGTATGTGTTTTTATTCCAATGATCCACAAATACCTCATTTATCTTCAATATAAATGAAAAATTAAAACATTTTTGTAACTACTTTTGATTTTTATTTATGTTGTTGTTACTTATTTGTTCTTAGTTTTTGGTGACTATAATGTAATTACATCATTAATTCTTCCCTTCATCACTTGTATTTTTCATTGTTGTTATTTGACTATATATTCATATATGATATATATTTCTATGCATACATATTTCTAAACATATCCACCTCAGTCTATGTACTGCTTTGTATGTATGTTTTCAGGACTGCCAGTTTCATATTCGATAACTATGTGTTGTAATCATGTCAGGAGAAGACTATTTCTCCCACTCTCGGCATTCTTACTTACCTGTAATTCTTAGTGAAGGTTGGGGGCTTCATAGTCAGTCCTTTGGCCACTTTAGCATATTTATGGTTGGCGTACTTGTTCAGCTTGTATTGAGGCAGTAATGGTGGTGAGACTTCATGACTGTCACTTTTGACATTACAAGGAGACGTACTTCCACAGTAAATCCCTAAACTCCTGTCTATTAAATTTTTTTTCTGCTCCCTCTTTTGTAATGTTCCCAAAACCTTAGGTCAAGAAGTCATTGTTTTGTATATGTGTCCAATGGGACTGTACACAATAACTGTGCACTTTGATGATAAATATGTGTGTGTGTGATGTGTGTGTATGTGTGTATCCTATTTATGTATGTGTGTGTGTATATATATATTAATGTCATATATATTAATGGTTTTTGTCTGTTGCCAAGATAATTTGAAAACAAGTACTTTGAATATAATTAAGGATTATGCCCATTCGTAAAAAAGTGTTTTAGATTCTCCTCTAAAATCTATGACCTTACTATCCCTTGGAATTTTCCTAGGTTTCCATTACCCATCCTTGTTGAGTGGGTCTTAATTGCACCTAAAGTGCTCTTGTTTTCTGCCAAGAGATGTGTGCTCCTACTGCACCCTTAGGGCTCTTGGGCATGCTAACCATTGTGGTGCCACAACTGGGTAACACCATTGGTTATCTCTTTCTTTGGGAAGCTTTCATGCTCCTAGGCATCAGGGAAGAGGCATTCAAAAAAGTTCAAGCTCAGGGACCTTTGCACCCTGGGTCTGAATGGCATGATGTCTTAAGTGAAAGACTTACCTTTCATCTCTGAGGGAAATCAAGGGGAAATAGCCTATATATCTTGGAAGTCTCTTGAATAACTTTGGCAAAAGATGAAGAGAAAGCTCTTCATATTTGGTATAAAGAATTTTTAAGGTGATCTTTGGATTTTGGATGCAGGATTGTCAGCCCAGTTGAGAAAATATAGTTTGATCATTGTTACTCATCCCCCAAATCCTCGAAGATCCTAATCCCACAGTACCCACTCAATTTCTTTCTTTCTCTTCCCCTATCAATGCTCCTCAAAAACAAATACCAAAACAAACCGTGAAAATCAAAGCAAACAGACAGAAAGCATAAAAATGAAAGAAAATGTGCAACCACCCCATACACCAAAGTCCAAACACCATTTTGTTTTGGGCAACCACTCCTGTCCCCAGGCCCTACCCTGACATGGTCGATAAACACTATGGCACCTGATTGAAGAAAATTATTTTCCTGTCTCCATCAGGAATTTATAGCAAGAAGTCCTTTGCTTTGAGTTGGGAATTTTTTGCCTCCTACCCTTTCTCCAAGATGGGATTTTAAAGCAATTGTATTGAAGATTTGCTTGGAAAAGTTCTGTTGCCTCTTTTTTTTATGCCTGAGTCCATGTTCTCAATGAACAGATGCAGCTACGAACTTCTTTATTGGCGTGGGAAGATATACAGTGTCCTTACAACCTCTGTCCTTTTACTGACAAAGATCAGATAGGAACTACATTCTTGCAGGATCTCTTTTTCACCATTGGAATTTTCGATTTTGACTTTAAAGAAATTTGCATTGAAAACTCAGTCACAGACGCTTACTTTCTAATTTTCAATATCAGAATTCTTAGAAGTGATGACTTCTAATAGTCTTTTTTGTTTTTTTGGTTTTTTGGTTTTTTCTACTGGATGTAGATCGCTCCTGAGAGACACAGCCAGAATACAGCAAATACAGAGGCGAATGCCAGCAGCAAACCACTGAACTGAGAACGGGACCCCTGTTGAAGGAATCAGAGAAAGGACTGGAAGAGCTTGAAGGGACTCGAGACCCCATATGAACAACAATGCCAAGCAACCAGAGCTTCCAGGGAGTAAGCCACTACCCAAAGACTATACATGGACTGACACTGGACTCTGACCTCATAGGTAGCAATGAATATCCTAGTAAGAGCACCAGTGTAAGGGGAAGCCCTGGGTCCTGCTAAGACTGAACCCTCAGTGAACTAGACTGTTGGGGGGAGGGTGGTAATGGGGGGAGGATGGGAACGGGAACACCCATATAGAAGGGGAGGGGAAGGGGTTAGGGGGATGTTGGCCCTGAAACCGGGAAAGGGAATAACAATCGAAATGTAAATAAGAAATACTCAAGTTAATAAAGAAAAAAAAAAGGAATCACGAGAAAGAGTAGAGTAGACATGATAATTTTCTCAAGGCACATGAGTGACATAGCTATTATTTGAAGCCCAAAGACTGAACTCAACAGGAAATTATAAGATCATTTTATTTGAATTTCATTACTTAGCAACTAGAATACATCTGGCCTTATGCCTCAACATACGAGGGAGCATCCTCAGAATAGACAGTAATTAAAATTCTTCTGGAACAACAGGTTAGGCGAAGGGACTCACCTAGAATTCTAAATCTGCTTGTGTTGTTATGCATGCATTAAGTTGTAGAAAAATATAATAAGCAGAAGAATCATTCAAAAATTATTGGTTTCTAACCAGTTATATGTGGGACTCTCTCCTAGATACTAACAAAAAGCCTCCCAACTTACAAATTACAGATGTAAACATTATAATAAAAAACCAAGTAGTGGAATCCCAACTAACCATGCAATCAAAGGCTGAAATCTTAAACACAGTTGCATTTTGCACAAATAAAATTTCAATGTATTATGAACCCTATAGCATAAAGCTCATTTCCTTTTAAATGCTATTCTTGAAATCCACAGCAGCCTGGCATCATGCAGGCATGCATAAAGCCTCCATTAACTACTGTGCCCAAAGTTTCATAGCTGTGGCATAACAAGCTTTGGAATTTATGGAACAATTACAGAATTATAGAACAATCAGAGCTTTCTGTAACTGCCACCACGAAAACATCATCTCCACAGGTAGGACTTCAGGAAATTCTAGTGTTCTTATTGCAAATGCTTTCAAAAGTGTTTTTGTTAGTATTGTTTCTGGCTTTTTAAAACATGGGAATTTGTGTTTTTGCTTGCCTGGTTGGTTGTTTTGTGTATTTGAGCAAACTTTATTCTTTTTTCTGTATGTTCTTCTCCTACATAGCTTGTAAACCTAAATATCAACTTGTCTTCGAAGTGCTTAAATATGCCAGTTGCTTCAGAAAAATTACGTCATTCAATTTTCCTAATAATCATTATTTGCTAGCTGAAAAAATCTAGACCTAGATTAATGAACGAGTTGCTAAAAGTATTCAATAAACAGTAGAATAAAATGTCAAGTGGTGCTTTGTTGACTAGTAAGCTTTCATTTTTTTCATATAATTCTCATAGTGTCTCTACATTTAGATTCTCCTTTTCTTACATACTTCCTCTTGTCTTAGGGCCATATGGATGATAAAAAACAGTGCAGTTCATTTAGACATTTGGGTGGTCTAGTTTACAATGACCAGTGTAAAAGAAGAAGTAATTTCATTCACTCTCCCTTACCCATTGTATACTAAAATAAACTTTCAAATTTTAATTTTCAGAAAATAAAATAAGATATTTGAGAGTCAAGAAGAATTGTTCACTTTGAATTACAAATCTTTTTTTTCCATTGACAAACACAGGGATTTCCTCATGTTTTTTTTTTTCTCTTTTCATTGCCACTATTCTGTATCTGCATCATTGTTTTCTTCATCCCCACCACAACCTGCCCAATAATTCTTTTTCCTACCTTCCTTTTCATTGTTTACTTAATGAAAGATATTAAAAAAAATGCCAGATGATGTCTGTCTCATATTACTTCCTAGCTGTAGTTCTTATCTGCATTGACTAAGCTTATGGGACATTTTAAGATTAAATTTCTCTTCATCAATAAAGTTCAGTGGGTTTTCTCAAAAATCCTTCCATGTGCTGCCAATTTAATGTGCTGGTAACATCATTTTCTGACATACAAGATAATTCTGTCCCAAAAACCTGCATATTTAAAGGATGCTATTCCTTCCCTTAATGTCTTAATCTTTTATCTACCAATATCAAGACGTTAAGTCTTGACATGAAATTATGCTTCTCTAGGTGCCAGCTTTCAGTTATCCATCTGGCGTTTGCAATGGGAATCAGTAGCAAATGTGATTTTGACCTTTTGAGGGGGGGGGCTGAGTAAAAACAAGGAGTAATGATGCTAATATCTCACATATCTATAGAGATCTGAATATTATAGCTTCCATCATTTTCTTAGAAACAAATGGCAAATAAAATAACTGAAATACCCTCATCATATACAAGAAGAATGAGTGAGTGAACCATAGAATGCAGATTTTGCATTTGTTGATATGAAAATGGGTTTTATTGTTAAAAAGACAGCCTTACTTTTTCATCACCAGTGCTCAGCAATTCAGATATCATTGAGAATAACATACTTAACTTTAAGCTTATAAAAGGAGACCCTAAAAGTGTCAGAGTAGGAGATATTGAAGATATTTTCCTCTAGGTATTCCAGAGACTTAAACATTGGTTTGATTTCTAGAGTGATAAGAAATGAAATGTGTCAAGCCAGAATTGTTCTCTGAGATAGTTATACAAAATCAATGTACAGTCTTGAAAAAAGACTACGTAAGACTGTTTAATTACTACAGAACATTGCCAAATGAAGACAGATAACCAATTCAACAACTGTTAACAGTACTAGGGATAACTTAGAAGACACTCTGCCATGCTTGTTGTACAACTACGAACCAACAGTAATTAGATAAAGGCATCAGTTATTTCTTTTCATTCATGAGGGTTTAAGTTGGATTGAACGTTTGCTGATCGTGTGAATTAATTTCTTTTCTATCTATAAAGTATTCCAAATATTATTTCTAGATGTAAGTAAAAAACAAAAACAAGCAAAACAAAACAAACAAACGAAAAAAACTTAAGATACTGAAAGGAAGGCAGAGATTTCAAAGTGCAAGGTGGAAAGGGCACCGTAAAGTGCAGTACTTCCTGCCTAAGGTTAAAATAGTATGTTCAGTGTTCCTTTTCAAAGGTTTAAGACGTAAGAAATAGGTTGTCATAAGCATTGTTAGGTATTTTTATGAATAATCTTATTAATAGAAGCTGGTTAGACAATGACAGATTGCCTGAGAAATCAATGATTTTAGTTAAAATTGGAAAAGAAAAAAAAATCTGAGTACTTAAATCACAAGATGACACATTTGCTCAATAATTATTAAATCAATTCTAATCAATTATGTAGACATACCACATGTTTCTATAAGATTGTTGAATAAATAGTTATTCATATTTATCACCTATATACCTGTCTATTATCTTTGTATTTATGTATCAGTCTATGCATCTGTTTATGTATCTAAGTAACTATTTATCATCTATCAGCTATCTATCATCTCTCTAATTTCTTGTCCTTCCACTTTTTTAACTTTTTTCTCATGGAGTGCTATTATCTGATTTATTATAAGTTTTAGATGAGCTTTCATGAAACCGTATAAGCATGTGTATTCTTTGAAGCACAGAGAAAAGAATGAGATAACCGGTTTCTGTGTCTAGGATGCTGTTCTTGTTCAGGTATCATAATTACTAAAATGTAGCTATTTCCCAGATTTGTTTTTCAAACATTCATTGTTTCCTAATGTGGCCTGGCTTCTGATGGCTGAAATGATTTTTCACCTTTAAAAGAATGTTAATTAAGTTTATATGGTATCTAGTCATCATATTTAACCATTTCAAAGATTTCAGGTCAGATTACTTACAAGTATCTACTACATTATACAAGTCACTTTCACCCATATAATGAGTAGTTCATTATAACCATAGAATTTTAATTAAATTTTGCAAACAACTTCTGTAGAACAAAACATTGTGTACATTCTTATGTTACATAGGAGAATATTCAATAAATGCAAAGTATTGGAGAGATAAGGAATTTAAAGCCCCAAACTGAACATGATAAAAGCCATATCCAGCGAACACGCACAGCCAATATCAAATTAAATAGAAAGTACATAAAGAAGTAAAACTTAAATATGGGATAAGACAAGGATGCCTATTCTCATTATAACTATTCAATATAGTACTAGAAGTTCTAGCTAGAGAAATAAGACAACAAAAGGAGATCAAGGGGATACAAATTGGCAAAAAAGTCAAGGTATTACTATTGCTTTTTAGTGAGTATATACCATGTATATCCTTTTAGTCTGAGTTATGGCATTCAGGATGGTATGTTCTAGTTCCATCCATTTGCCTGCAAAACTCAGGATGTCCTCATTCTTAATAGCTGAGTAGTATTGCGTTGTGTAAGTGAACCCTATCTTCACTATCCATTATATCGTTGTGAGATATCTGGGTTGTATCCAGCTTCTAGGAATCACAAATAAGGACACTATGAACAAAATGAAACATACCTCTGTGGCATAGTGGGGCATCTTTTGGTGATATGCCCAAGACTGCTATCGCTGGGTCTTCAAGTAGATCTATTTCCAACTTTCCGAGCCATCTCCAGATTGATTTCCAGAATTGTTGTACATTTGCAATCTCACCAGCAATGGAGGACTGTTCTTCTTTATCCACTTTCTAGCCAGCATGTGCTGTAACCCAGAGTTTTTGGTTTTAACCATTTTGATTGGTGTAACGTAGAAATCCAGGGTTGTTTTGGTTTGCCTTTCCTGATCCCTAAGGACTTTGAAAATTTCTTTAAGTGCTTCTCCACCATTTGAAATGTCTCTGTTGTGAATTCTCTGTTTAGTTCTCCACACTTTTGATTGGGATGTTTGAGGTTTTGGTGGTTAGATTCTGGTGTTTTTACATATTTCAAATACTAGCCTTCTAACAGCTGTGGGGTTAGTGCAGATTTTTTTTCCCAATCTGTAGGTTGCCTATTGGTCCTATTGACTATGGCTTCTTTACAGAAACTTTTCAGTTTCATGAGGTCCCATTTATCAATTCTTGATCTTAGAGCCTGAGACATTGAGACATTGGAATTCTATTCAGGAAATTTCCCCCTCTGCTAATGAGGTCGAGGCTCTTTCCCACTTTTCCTTTTATTAGATTCAGTGTATCTGGTTTTTTTGTTTTTTGGTTTTTGGTTTTTGGGGTTTTTTGTTGTTTGTTTGTTTGTTTGTTTTTTTGCCCTTGATCCACTTGGACTTGGACTTGAGCTTTGAGCAAGGTGATAAATATGGGTCTATTTTCATTTTTATACGCACAGACTACCTCTTAGACTAGCACCATTTATTAAAGATGCTTTCTTTTTTCTATTGTATATTTTTTGCTTTGTCAAAGATCAGTGAGCATAAGTATGTGGTTTTATTTCTGGGTCTTCAATCCCATTCTATTCAACAACCTTTCTGTCTCTATACCAATACCATGCAGTTTTTAATCACTATTGCTATGTAGTATAACTTGAGGTCAGGGATGGTGAACTCCAGAAGTTCTTTTATTGTTAAGATTTGTTTTTGTTATTCTGTGTTTTATGCTTTTCTAGATGAACTTGAGAATTGTTCTTTTCATGTCTTTGAAGAGTTGTGCTGGAATCTTGATGGGGATTGAGATCAATCTGGAGATTGCCTTTTGTAGGATGGCCATTGGTATTAGCTCTTCTTTGAAGGTCTGACCGAATTCTGCACTAAAGTTAACTGCTCCTGGGTTTTTTGTTTGTTTGTTTGTTTGTTTTTGTTCTTTTTTTGGTTGGTTGGTTTTTAATGACTTCTTTTATTTCTTTATGAGATATAGGCCTGTTTAGATAGTTTGCTGCTCTTGATTTAACTTTGGTACATGTCTAGAAAATCATTGCATCTTAGTGGGTTTCTCCTTTGATGACTATGAAGTGTCATTCACCATCTCTTTTGATTACTTTTGGTTGATTGTCTATTTTGTTGGTTATTAGAATGGCAACTCCAGCTTGTTTCTTGGGACTAGTTGCTTGGAAAAATTTTTTCAACCCTTTACTCTGAGGTAGCATCTGTCTTTGAGGGTGAGGTGTGTTTCTTATATCCAAAATATTGTTGGATCCTGTTTATGTGTCCAGTCTGATATCCTCTGTCGTTTTATTGGGGAATGGAGTTCACTTCTGTTGAGAGATATTAAACACCAGTGATCGTTAGTTTTTGTTATTTTTGTTGTTGGAGGTAGTATTATGTGTGTTTGAGTCTCTTCTTTGGGTTTCTTTTGAGATATTTAAATTTTCTTGTTTCTAGGGTGGAGATACCTTCCTTATGATGGGTTTCGTGACGTATGTTCAGAATCTTCTGGCTTTTTGTGTCTCCCTTAAGAAATCTGGCGTAATTCTGGTAGGAGTGCTTTAATATTTAGCTTGATCTTTCCCCCTTAGAGCCTTTAATATTCATGTGTTTTGTATATTTAGTGTTTTGATTATTATGTGGCAGGAAGACTTTCTTTTCTGGTCCAACCTACTTGGTGTTCCGTAGGCTTCTTGTATGTTTATGGCCATCTTTTTCTTTAGGTTAGGGAAGTTTTCTTTTATGATTTTGATGAAGATGATATTTGGCCCTTCAAACAAGAAATCTTCACTCTCTTCTATTCCTATTATTCTTAGGTTTGGTCTTTTCATTGTGTCCCAAATTTCCCAGATGTTTGGGTTAGAAACTTTTTAACCTTTCTATTTATTTGACATATCTTTTATTGGTATCATCTATGCCTGACAGTTTCTCTTCCATCTATTGTATTCTGTTGGTGAAGCTTGCATATGTAATTCCTAACCTCTTTCTTAAGTTTTCTATCACCAGGGTTGCCAACATTTGTGGTCTCTTTATTGGTTCTATTCCCAATTTTAGGTCTTGGAGCTTTTTTTTTTTTCAGTTCATTAACCTGTTACGTTGTATTTTCTTCAACTTTAAAGGGATTTATTTGTTTCTTCTTTTATGGCTTCTACCTGGTTGTGTAGTCCTGCATTTCTTTAAGGGAATTATTTATATCTTCTTTAAAGGCTTCTATCACCTTCGTGAGAAGGGAATCATGTCAGATCTTGCTCTTCAGGTGTATTAGGGTGTCTATGACCTGCTGTGGTAGAACTGGGTTCTGATGGTGCCAAACTACATTGACTTCTGTTGCTTATATTCTTGTACTTGCCTTTTCCCATTGCTGATGTTAGCTAGCCTGTCCGTCTAGGACTGAAGCAGGATTCCTTGGAGGCAGGTAGAGCTGTGTGACCACCATTAGAGCAGGCATCCTAGGAGACCAGAAGTGCTGTATCTGGTTAAGGGCAGCTGCCTGTTTTCCTAGTCATGGCATTCCTCCTGGGAGACAGGTAGGCTGTGGGATCAGGGGGTGGGCAAGTACAGCACTCTGCCACAAGTTCAGGTGGAGGTGCAGACCTGAAGGACAGTGGGGCCAGACAGAGCAAGATATATTCCATGTCTGCTGGGCTCTATGAGGGGTGGTCCCAGCTGCCATGGTTATTTGGGCAGATGTCTCACCTGTGTCTGAGGTAGACCCTTAATGGTTCTTTGGAAAGTCATTTGGAAGGTGTTTTGCTGAGGCCAACAGGTGAAGGAACATTTTGTTAAAGCAGACACAGGTATGAAATGCTAAGGCAGACTCAGGAGAGAGAATGTTCTGCTAAAGCAAGCACATAAAAGGAATCATAGCTAAGGACATATATTGGACCACTTTACATGTCATAAGTGAGGCGCATTTGTCTGAGTGCCATAGAGAAATGAACCAAAAGAACTGGTGTTTTAATGCAGTTTGCTGCAACTTCCAAGGACTTGGGTTGATTGGATACACATGCTGAGGCAAGAACTGTTCTGAGGCAAGGCACAGGGAGGACATGTGATGTTTGGAGGGTATAAATAGGACTCCACAGAGTGACTGAGACAGAGCTTAGCTTGCTGGTACAGCTAGCCATGCAACCCTTGTGGGTCTCCAGTCTTTGCTGATCTTCAGTTCCCTGATAGAGGCACAGTTGAGAACTCCTGGTATTCCTGTTGGTCCCTCCTGCTGACTTGAGCTGAGGCCTGGCTGTCTCTGCTAGGTTGTGTCCATGCTGTTGATAAGCCAACTCTACTGATCTGGACTGCTGGTGTAAACATGAGGTGTTTGCAAGTGGATCGAGCTGCTACCTGCTAACCTGTGAACGGAACTGTTGATTTCCAGAATGTTGGGAGTTGCTCCACAGAACCTTTCTAAACACTTCCCAATATCCTTTGTTTTCCATTTCCTTGGCAGGGTGGTGGGTTACAGGGTAGATTAAAGTGTTTAAGAACTGTCATTAAAAATAGAATTTGAAAAAATTAAAGTTACATGTTCCCCTGGTTAAGGGAGAGGAAAATAGGCTGTGGGAGTTGGGAGTAGAGGCACATTGATCTGCCACTGAGGTAACCACGTAAACCATGTAAAGAACAATATCATATGAGAAATAGTAAGAAATAGAGAATGATTTATTTGTAAATTAAAAAAGTGTTGTGCCATTTTTGCATAGATATGTGTATCTATCTCAGTGTGTAGGTATGAGAACATAAACGTTTGTTGAATCTAGAGGATGCCTTGGATGTGTCAAGTCTCTGCTATACCCAAGAAGATTCAGAAGATTGAACTGTAATCATCAAACCTAGGTCTAAGTGCCCTTACCTATGGGACCATCTCACTGTTATCCAGCCAGCAATATGGCCCCAGAATGTAATTATTTCCTAATTATTACTCAGTATATATTCAGTTGCTCTATTTCCTTTTCCACTTAGTACCCAATTGTCTTAAAAAATCAAACCTGTTTCTGGCATATTTACTAAACATGTTCCATAAAGGAGGCTTAAAATATAACTTATGATATTGTACTGTTTTTGTAAAATTCTTATATATTTAGAATGTTATTTTAAAACTTAGAATGTTATTTTTAAACTTAGAAAGCCTTTAGATAAAAGCTACATCTTGATTAAACTACATCATTCTGCATAACTTAGGCAGCTTTTAATTACCAACTCAAATTTGATAATTAAGGCATATAACAGCTCTAAGTTGTAACACAGTACTTCATATCCAACAAGTCAGTGCCCAATGAAAGTGGCTCATCCATATCCTGATCTTCATGGTAACCTTTCTTAACCTCCATGGATAAAAGCTACATATTGCTATACTCTAATGAAACCCTGGCCATCTCTCTTACTATCTTCATAATTCAGTATTTCTTACTGCTTGAAGCCCATTCCCAGGTTTCATTTTCAAAGCTGTTATTTGCAAATATCAAAGTTGATATTTGCTTGTCTGTAGTATAAAAGGCTTAACATTCCCTATAAGGATGCTAAGATTTAAAATAGTCATGATTAAACACCTGTCACTTTACAAGGACCCTGCATCCCTTTGCTTAAATACTTACAATCTGTTTGTTTGGTTTTATTGTTGCCGTTCCTCTCCAGCTGGAAGTCACTTATAGCCTCCGCACAGGGGGAACTGTTAGCACAAACAATGCAGATTGCAAAATGGAAAATGTAAAACAAAAACACATGTTCAAGTCTCCCAGGTAAATATGTTTCACAAGATCAGCATTTCATTTGCCACATTCTGTACCAAGACAGTGACTTATCCTGTGACTCTGAAGCATCTTTCATCTGTAAAGTCCTCAGGCTTGCCAGGGCCTGTGGAAGGGTAGTTCACGCAGGCATGATTTCTATCCTCACAATGCTATTACATGTATTTACCATTCCTGCTGCTTGAAAGCCATTCTAAAATATATCCAAAGTATATTTGGACCAAGAGAGAAGATGAGATGACTACAAAATCAAAACTACTAATGTAGGTGGAAAGGTCTATATGAAATTGGGAAACAAAAATATTCAGTGAGGATGGCATAGGTGACACAGTGATTATAGAACTTTCTATGCTACCATGAGGACCAAAGTTTAAGATAATTTATATGTGTCTCCAGGATACATATAAAGTCTGGGACTAGTAATGAATATACAAATCTGCAATTTCCATATTCCTCCAAATAGATGAGAAATGAAGGCAGAATGAACCCCAGCAATAGGTCTACAAAGCAGCCTTGCATAGCAGTAAGTGACATGGAGACCCTTGCCTGAAACATGATAAATAATGACCCTCCTAGATATCATGGGTGAATGAAAACAGCCCAGTGCCAGGGATCAGTTTCCTTCTTTGGAACTGTTAGTCATTGAGATCTCACAGATTCCTAACATTACAGGTTATTGTCCATACTACTGGTCAGCTTCCAGCCCTTGACACTAAAGCTCTATAGGTAGAATCCATGCATACTTTTGAGTCATAGACTTGGAAAACTCAACATGATCTTCGTCTGGGAACTTCATCCTGCAGGTTAGCTTTCATAGTCCTGGAAACTATGTGAAGAGAAAACTTTACTATCAGAGAAGAAAGGTATTGATCAATCTTACTGATCCAGAATTGGAATCCTACAATAATGGCAGGCATGAAATTCATGGGAGAAACCAACTACTTTTTCATTGGACTTAAATCCTACAATAATAACTGAATCTACAATGGCATCATTGCATCATTATTAGGCCAAGAATCTGTCACTGGATAGGCCACATGTCCTAGTTGATAACCTTCTCTATTATACTATTGGAATCAAATATTTTTATGTGTATACTTCTATATTTATTTTTTCTTCCTCCATCTTTTTTAATTGTTTTCTTTATTTATACTCCAAACATTGTCCTCCTCTTAGTCCCCCGCTCAGTGTTCTTCACTCCCCCCCTCCCATTGGCCTCTGAAATGGTGCTCGCCCCTCTCTCCACCCAGGCATCTCCCTTTCTTGGGAAATCAAATCTCTACAGGATTAGATGCAACCTCCCCCACTGAGGTTAGGCAAGGCATCCTCTGTTAAATATGTGTCAGGGGCCTGGGACCAGTCCCTGGGTGTCTTTTGGTTGTTTGCTTAGGTTTTAAGGAACTCAATGATTTATCATTATATATGCACAATAATTCCACCTATAGCATTAATCAGAAAAGTTTCTATTTCTAGTAGTTACTTATTATCACAAACAATTACAACTGGTTAAATTACAAAAAAATAAGAAACTGTGGAATACTCAGGTCTAAATGAGATATCTGTCTCATATCTCTCCTCCCAAGGTTCAGGAATCATTTTGGGAAGAACAGGTAAAACCACTGAAAGAATAAGAGCAGGTAGATGACTACAAAGTGTCTTCAGAACACATCAGGGAAGTTACACATATGCACTCATAGTGGTTCTGAGAATATCTATACACTAAGCTCAAGCCAGAAAATAAGAGTATGGAGAGAAGACCTTTTCATAAAGTCTCACCCCTAGATTAGGAAATACTGGCATTTTATAGGTACTGGGAGAGGGAGTGTCAGTTTTCTGTAAGCTTTCTTATGCTAACAACATGCAAGAAAATTTGGGCAGGATATATTAGGCTTGATGTTTCCTTAAAAAAATAAATTAAAATATAATTATACCATTTCCTCCTACTTTGGTTGCTTTTTTTTATTTCTTTAATAAGACACAACCACAACTTTTAGAAGAGAGAGTTTAGTTGTGGCTTACAGGTCAGAAGGTAAGACCATGACCATCACAGTGGGAATCATGGCAGCAGACAGGAAGGCATATACTGTAGCTGACAGTTTAGGAAGCAGAAAAAAACTACCTGGAAAGGCTCAAGGTCCATCCGTAGTGACATGCTTTCACAACCAAGGCCTCAGATCTTAATCCTTCCCTAATTTGAACCTTCTGGATGGAGACTACTGTGTATATTATATTATATTATATTATATTATATTATATTATATTATATACATGATATACAATATATTATTATATATTCTATATTATAGTCCATACAATAATTATAACACATTCCAATATAACACAATTACAATAAAGTAACATATAAAATATGTTAGGAATATGTTATTCCTAACATCACTAGAATACAGGAATGCTAATGTAGGAGATGGTATCCTATGGGGCTAAGAATCTAGACCAAGACTTACAGGCAATGAAGCAGAAGAGATAATCTGCCTCAGGGAAGAGATGCTATTCAACTGACCTGTGTCTTTTGACTGGAGAATGAGTATCATTAATACATTAGTATCATTGAAAGGTGTGTGGTGGATCTTATAGCTAGGTTTGTACTTGGTCACATTTTGTGCTTCCATAGTTTTTGTTTATGGGTTTTTTCTTTCTGTAGTTTCTTGGATCTGCATATTTCTATCTTTAGTCTTGAGTGTTGCTTATAATACTTTCTGTAGAGCTTATTAGGTAGACAAGGATGATTGTAGACTACATATATCATGACGTTTTTCTTTTCTCTTCAAAAACCAGCAAGTGCTTTCTCAGGTAAAGTAGTCTGTAATTGGCATCTACTGACGCTTAGAACATGGAGTAAAGTGTCCCAGGCTCTTCTGGCTTTTAACATTTACATCTAGAAACATTTATTCACATTTTATTCTGGTGAGCTTTTCCTTTTTTTTAATTTTATTTTTCTTGGATATTGTATGTATTTACATTTCAAATGTTACCTTCTATCCCCACTCTCACATACCCCCTCCATCCTCCCCAATACTTCTGAGAATGCTCCTGCTCCTACCCATCCTCTCCCACCTCACCCACCTGCCATTCCCTACATTGGGTAAACAAGCCTTCACAGAACCATGGACTTTTCCTTCCATTGATGCTGGACAATGTCATCCTCTGCTACATATGTGGCTAGAGTCATGGGTCCTACCATGTGTACTCATTGGCTGATGGTTTAGTCTGGGAGGTCTGGTGGGGTCTGGGTGATATTGTATCCTGTGGGATTGCTAACTCCTTCAGTTCCATTGGTCTTTTCTCTAACTCCTTCATTGGGTTCCCCTTGTTCAGTCTGATGGTTAGCTGCAAGCATCCTCATCTGTATCTGTAGGGCTCTGGCAGAGCCTCTCAGGGGACACCCATATCTGGCTCCTATCAGCAAGCACTTCTTGGCATCAGCAATAGTGACTGGGTTTGGTGGCTGCATATGGGATGAATCTCCAGGTAGGGTAGTCTCTGGATGTCCTTTCCTTCAGTCTCTGCTCCACTCTTTGTTCCTGTATTTCCTCCCGTGAGTTTTCTGCCCACCCTTCTAAGAATGACTGATGCATCCACATTTTGGTCTTCCTTCTTCTTCAGCTTCATGTGATTCGTAAATTGTATCTTCTGAGCTTTTGGGCCACTTATCCATGAGTGCACACCATGTGTGTTCTTTCTGGACTGGGCTATCTCGCTCAGGATATTTTCTAGTTCCATTCATTTGCCTAAGAATTTCATGAAGTCATTGTTTTCAATAACTGAGTAGTACTCCATTGTGCAGATGAACCACATTTTCTGAATCCATTCCTCTGTTGAAGGACATCTGTCTTCTTTCCAACTTCTGGCTATTATAAATAAGGCTTCTATGAACATGGTGGAGCATGTGTCCTCTTTATATGTTAGAGCATTTTGGGGGTATATGCCCAGTAGTGGTATAGCAGGGTCCTCAGATAGCACTGAAGAACTTGTCAGACTGCTGCCAGTTGTGGTGGTACATGCAGGTAGGATTTGCTGAAGGAGGCAGAGGCAGGCAGTTTTCTTCATATGGGACTTCTGTTTTCAGTTCTTGCCACTTTAAATAGTTCTTTGGGTTTCTTAGAGAGATTTCACTATAATATGTCATGGCAAGTTTCTTTTCTATCCCTCTCTAGTTGGTGTTCTGTTGGCTTTCTGCATCTGTATGGATATGGTTTTCCTCAATTTGGAAAAATTTTATTCCGTTTCTTTATGTCTTGTTAAATATATTGTCTATTCAATCGTTCTAGGATGCTCCTTTTTCTCTTCATGCTCCTCTCTTTCCCTCCTCCTCCCTCTCATTCTTCTTTTCTTCCCCTTCTATTCCTCTTCTTTGTCCATAAGTCATAAACTTCTTCTGTGTTTGCCACTTATTTATTTGTTTATTTATTCACTTTACATCCTGATCACAGTTCGCAAACCCTTCTGAGTTGCCTGGTCATACCTTTTCTTTGCTTTGATTTACTGGTTCAATTCTTCTATCTTATCTCCTTGTCCTGATATTCTATCTTCTTCATTGCTTCTTCTATTGGTAAGGTTTTCCTCTGAGTTTTCTAATTGAATTAGTAGACCTTTCAATTCCATCTCCATTTTAGCTTGGCTTTTATTGAGTGTTTTTTCTTACTTTACTGAATCCAGCTTTCTAATCTTGTGTTCGCCTCATAAATTCATTTAGCTGTATATTCCTGTTTCCTCATATTTCACTTGAGAGTTTAGTCCTATTCTTTTTAAAGTTCATCCTTTGTTTATTTATGACTTCTTCTTGAATTGTTTGATCATTTTTATGATAGGTATTTTATATTTTATGTCCTAGCATTCGTCTCAATAATTCTCATTAGTGAATGTTTCTACAGGGTTAATGACCTTGGCAGCCTTCTGTTGTCCCTTCCATATTGTTTGTGTTTTTCCAACATAGTATGGGCACACAGGCTTTTTTTAATTGGTTCTGTGTTTAATACAAAATTTAGGTATACCACTCTTGTGTATAAATTTGGGTCTGTGTTTACTGATGGCCATGATTTACAGGTTGATATTCAATCAATTTTGTAGAATTAGTTGGTCAGACTTTCTGATACCAGCATTAATTGGAGGAGTGAGGATGATTCCAATTCAATGGCACACAAAAGGATTTTGGGAATGACAGTTCTGGCTGCATCTGCTAGATTCATCTACTCTTCCCAGGTCTGTGAATGCGGGAGCAGAATACACAGTCAGGAGAGAAAAAAAATTCTTGTTTGTATTCCGTCTACATAAACATTCAACTTTAGACAAATTATGTACAGAGGTAACCAAGATTTTCACTGGGTGACATTGCCAGCAGAACTTTAGTCCTCCATGGCTATGTACTTTCTTTCACTGAGATGGGCAACATTAAGTACAATTCTTTTAGTTACTTAACTCTCAGTGACATGTAAGGTTAATACTCCTGTGCAGAATAACCAAAGGCAAAATTATATTAATTGCTCTAGACTATCAATGGTCAGTCAAGATGATGATTAGTAAGCAGAATTCTTTCAGGAAGAAATTCATGCTTGGCTTTTTAATTTTTGACACATCAAGCAATCATTTTCAAAGAGTACAGATTGCTTCAGTTTCTTTTCAGCAAATAGTGTATGTTCTGAATTCTTAACCTAGTAACTGTATAACAAGTATACATTCAATAAATTAAGAGAACGGACTGGAAATAGAGGGTGTTATGGTTTTAATAGTGAAGAAACCTAGGTGAGGCAAAGGTAAAACAAATATAAAGGAAAAATACTATCAGAACATACATAACAACTTTCATTTATTCAAATTAAATGAATAAAATCAAGTAGCAAAATTGACTTGAGCCACGTTGTTGAAGGATAAGGCCTTGCTGCAGGATTCATCTTTGTTTATGGTGGTACAGCAATATGTATTTTGTCAAACCTGCATTTTAATAAGAGAAAGGCAAAAAGAAAGGAAGAGATAGGGAGAGAGAGGAGAGAGAGAGATAGAGGGAGAGCAAGAGATTTGTTAAAACATCTTTGATCAGAGAAGATAATTGGAATAAGCATGTAATAATTACTGTATCTTTCAAGTCCAGAATAATCCTACAGGGGAGAAAGTTAGAAGGTGCTTTCTACACACAAAGAACAAATCTCTTTTAAATAAATGGCTTTTGTTCCATGATACAATGCTCATAAGTATTCAATAGCATTCCTAGTAAATTGGCCCCCTCAGCTAACAGTTGGCATCATATTTTCCTCTTCTTTTCCCACAGAGCTTACGATCTAGAGACAGAAGATAATTGGAGAAAGGACAATGTGACTTTAATGACAAAAATCATATTCACCTTTGTGATCATGTCCAATCAGATGTCATGCTGGGGTATTTTCTTGAAGTCAACATGCCTTGCCTTCACATCAATATCACAGCCACATCCTTACAAACAAAGACAGAACTTTCAAAAATTGCAATTGACTTTACTATCCAAAAACTTGTAGTGGTGATTTTAATGGCAAAATAAAAGCCAGGAACCCATTCTCAAACCGTTACTCAAGACACAGAAAAAAATATATGTCCCTTTTTCTCAAGATTATTGTATCTGCTGACCATATTCCTGACTGTGTATGAGTGTGTGTGTGTGTGTGTGTGTATGTGTGTGTGTGTGATAGTATAAAGATATCTTTTCTATCTCTCAGCCTGAAGTTTTATTCACATTGATTCATAGATGTTGCATAACTTGTATATCAGTATTCAGGAAGACAGTTGAGAAAAATAATTTAAAATACTGTGTGTATCAGTAATATGAAGATTAATATATGTTAGATAATATATGTGTTACATATTTTCTAACTTTCTACAGCACAGAAATTTCTGTTGAACATCACTATCTGAATCCATAGCTCAGCAGTGAGGCTATATCAGACATAAGTTCATTTTTATAATGCAAAGACAAAGTAACTCAGAGGTCTCTATGCTACTTGCCTCTAAAACTGTGTCCTCAATAAGACTTAGAAACTTTTAATATATAACACTTGCTGTTTTGAACTATAAGATTGTTCTGGTTCTTATCATTGTCATTGCCACAATGAAATGCACCAAGTTGAACAATAAAGTCAGGGGAAAAAAAAGATTCACTCTTATTATACTCTCCTCTGTAAAAATTAACATTTGTAAAATAATAACATTGATTTACATGTTATTACAGGATCTCAAAAATGAGATACCATGATGTGTCAACTTGAGTGTTCTAATGGATAATTATGTGACGGAGTCAAAGAGCCTGCACGTTGTATCTGTCAGGGTGATTACTAGAGAGATATGCATTCGATGACTACTGAATCATGACAATGGGAGTGACCATCAATTGGATTATTGGTGGCCCAGCTCAATGCACAGGGTTGGAAAGGGGAGGTGTCCTATGCATTTTGAGCTGAGTATCATCCTCTTTTATTCTGGTTCACACAGTTCCTGGTTCACAGGACTTCACGCCGTGGGATGCAGTGTATACATTTGCTTTTATCTTCAACCCCCTTCAATTACTTTTAAGCTCTTGAAATTGGTATGAACTAAATCATCTACATTGCTACATTGCAGAATAATAGTTACTTTGCGATTTCCTTTTCTCTCTAATTTCATGAGTTGATTATCATAGTAAAGGTCTTTCTTTACATTATTGTGTGTCTCATTGCTTCTGTTTCTATTTAGAACCTTGACTATATGAATAAAAAGAATGCACCACAACATAGTGCAAGTAATTTTTAAAAATCCCACAGGGAACTAAATAAACTCATTGGGGAAAACACGAAAACTTTCTTATAAGAGAGATCCAACTCAAAGAGAGGAAGGTCATCTCAACCCATGCTTACAGCATGGGACTAGAAATCCTGTCTGCAGTAATAAGGTAAGGGGGAAAAGTATTTCATATCACAAAACATAAAACAAAGTTATCTGTTTGTAGATGGTACAGTGCTATATGTGGAACACTTAAAAGACTGCAAAAATGCACACTCACTGTTGGATCTAATTTATACACTCATTAGTGTAAAAGACATCTTCATCTTATCACACACACACACACGAATATGATTGAGAGAAAGGGATATATACATATATGATTTTTTTCATGTGTCTTAAATAACAATGTGAGAATGGATTCCTGGCTCTTATTTTTGCCATTAAAATCACCATCATGAGGTTTTGGATAGTAAAGTCAGTATATGATTTAACCATTTAGTATCGAGTTGCATCAAATAATCTGATAAGATGTCTCAACAGGAAACATTTTCAATTGCAATGACATAAAAATATAAAACTTAAGAATCAATTCAAAGATTTAAGCAAAAGACTAGAACACCAAAATCTAGGTACTAATTTTGAAGTAGAGTAGACTCAAATAAATGAGAAAATGTAACATTATTATACCCATACTTCCCAAAGCCATGTAGAGAGTCAATGTGATATCTATACAATATCCAATGGCATGTTGTTCAAAAATACACAGGTAACAAAAACAAAAGATATGTAGGACTGTAGAGTATGTATGCCTGTGCATGAATTCTAAAATTATGTGGGACCACAAAAATCCAGGAGAGCTAAAACAACCTTGATTAGAAAATATAACATAAAAGTGTCAAATTCCTGGATTCAAAATATGTCACAAACTCACAGGAATTAAATAACTGCAGCAATGAATATAAATAGGAATGTAGATGACAGCAAGTAGAGTCCAATATAACCCATGCATGCATGACAAAATGGTCATTAAAAGGATTCCAGTAACAAACAATATGAAGAAAATGGACACTCCCATAAATGGTATTGGGAAAATTGGATACACGGACAAAAGGCTAAAAATACTAAATTAAGAATGTCTTAGATCATATACAAAACTCTGTTTAAAATATTAAACATTTCAAATTAGTATTTATGTGTGTATTAGTATTTTACTTCCATGTATGTATGTGTACTATGTGTTTTCCTGATGCCTGTGGAAGTCAGAAGAGGGCATCAGAACTCTGGAATTAGAGTAATAAGGTGTTTATGAGCCACTGTTACGTCATTAAATCCTGGTCTTGTGAAAGAACAACCTTTCTTCTTAACAGGTCTTTCCAGACACTAATTAACGCACTTTGGAGAGAAAACTTAGAATTGGACATTTTGTGGCTTCTAGAAGAAAGCATAAAGAAAATTTCTTCTCATTGACATTTCTTGAAAGTGTCTTGAACAGAAATCCAAAACACAGGTAACAAAAACAAAAGATATGTAGGACTGTAGAGTATGTATGCCTGTGCATGAACATACAAACACACAGAAACAGACACACACACATGCACATACACACATACACACACACACACACACCACATCACACACACCACATACACACATTCACACAAATATACAAACACGTGTGCACAGACACACACATACACAGATACATACACACACATAATACACATACACACATAAACACAATTTTTCTATTCATCAAAGTAAAAATCAGAAATAGAAAGCATTCTTTTAATGACAGGATATACTTCTGTAGGCCATAGATGTGGTAAAGACGAAGTCTCTAAAGATATCAAGAACTTTTCCAACTCAGTAACAAAAGAGCAACAACAAAGAAAATCCACATACATTTCCAGGTGGTAAAATATGTAAAGGAGCTGATTCGATCTTTCTTGAAGGAGAACAAAATACTTGGCAACAAGAGATGACTCATAACCAAGAATTGTCCCTGAAATACAAAGTAAAACTATGACATGTCTCAAACTTGTGATTTCCCTTTATAACATTGACCCTAGAACTAACATGTGACTTAGGAAGCTGGATACAAATCCAATGGAATCAAAAATTGAGTCTTGGCAATATTACCACAGGTCTGTGAGCACTGCCACCTCACTGAGCTTATGAAGACAGAGATGACCTACATTCACTGATGGAAAACTGACACAAAGTAGGCGAACCATAAACACACAATGAAATGCTGTTGAGCTTTACCTGTGTTATATGACAACATACAGTAGCATCCATGACAATTACCCTGGGTTAAAGAAGCAAGCCGCATGGCAAAGGCAAAGGAATACTTATTACCCAACAAACCTAAAATTCTCAGTGTGAGATGTGCGCCATATGAACGATATGTGATTTTAAATAATTCATGGGTGTTAGATTCTTGGGCTTGTCTTTCCATCCGCCTTGCCTTTTGTTCTGATTTGCTTTCCTGCAGTTGCTGCTCGTCTCATTTGCTTTTGCAGGCACCTGATGGGCATAATAACTAGACAGAAATATAGAACTCAAAGCTCTGCTTGATGTATATTTCATTTCTTAAACTGGAGACGAAAAGAGAAATATTTTTTTATTCTATTGTCTTTTTCTGTCTGATTCTATCTCTCGCGAGTCAAATTCTACCCTTTTGGAGAATGAAACACACCACTGACATGATTGTCCAAGACAAATGGGTTTTCTTGAACATTAATTGGAAATGTTGATGGAAAGAAAACTCCCAAATCAAAATGGTCCACGGTCATGGCATTTTCTTATTTGTTTTCTTTGCAATTCCCAAGAATAGAGTCTGTTTGATGCATTGGTATTGTTTCTATAAAATAAACTGTAAAAAAAATAGTGTGATGTCTAGTTCCTCAAGCAAAAATAACAGTACCTCAATAAAAGTTTGTAAGTCAGCAAGCATTAAAAGAGTACATACTATGAATTAAGGAGGCCTGCTCTTTTCTGAGGGAAATGAAGGAAGAGTGGATCTGGGAAAAAGGAGAGGAGAGGCAAAACTAGTAGGAGTGTGGGAAGGGGAAATTATGGTCAGCATGTATTCTTTGAGAGAATAATATTAATGATGATAAGAATGATGATGGTGATGATGATAATATTACAGTATTACTTCTATTAAACTAAGATTATTCAGTTCATGTCAGAAAAAAATCAATTTCATTGAATAGACTGCCATACACAAGTGAGGCAATATGGACAATAAGCTAAAAATCATCAATGAATTTACTAGTAATAAAATAAATACTAATCTGTTACCTATGTTAGGCAGTATATTCCCAAAGAAGTGGGATCTTCAGGTAGACTTTGATTATAGCATTTCTTTTTTCATGTTTATAAAGAGAAGTTGAAATGATAAGGACCCTCACACATAAATATGGTAGGTTTACACAACTATGAAAATTCATAGTGTTCCAATCTTAGCATTTCAAGGATTATAAGTCACAAAGGAATATACCAGAAATACAAGGAATCAGAAATTTATACCATGATCCCCTTCATTTTGAAGTGATGGCTATTGGTATGGGATGTTATTGTGTTGATGACTTGAAACCAACTACAAATAAAATAACAACTATTTTATATAAGTCCACAATTGATTTCTAGATATAATTAAATTTTTTTCAAAGCATGGAGAAAATACCTACAGCTTTTGACAAAGAGACACAGCCAGACAGCAAATACAGAGGTAAATGCCAGCAGCAAACCACTGAACTGAGAATAGGACCCCCGTTGAAGGAATCAGAGAAAGAACTGGAAGAGCTTGAAGGGACTCGAGACCCCATATGTACAACAATGCTAAGCAACCAGAGCTTCCAGGGACTAAGTCACTACCTAAAGACTATACATGGACTGACCCTGGACTCTGACCTCATAGGTAGCAATGAATATCCTAGTAAGAGCACCAGTGGAAGGGGAAGCCCTGGGTCCTGCTAAGACTGAACCCCCAGTGAACTAGATTGTTGGGGGGAGGGCGGCAATGGGGGGAGGATGGGGAGGGGAACACCATAAAGAAGGGGAGGTGGAGGGATTAGGGGGATGTTTGCCCAGAAACCGGGAAAGGGAATAACACTCGAAATGTATATAAGAAATACTCAAGTTAATAAAAAAAAAAGAGCATAAAAAATAAAAATAAAAAAAAGAATAGCTTTTATCAGTTTCCTAATCTATTGTGCAAGGCTACCATTCCCAATTAAATGCAGATATAGAGCAAAATTAAAAACTGAAACATGGGAGCCCTAATTAGTATTAATTTGTTACCAATAGATTTAGCTCTTTTAGCATTAAAATAGTGCCTTACCTACTTTTCTTGTCAGTCTGACAAAATGCCTGGAATGAACCAACTTAAGGGAGGAAGGTTGTAGTGTGACTTCTGATTTGAGGGGATGAGTTCAAAGTCAGACAGACATGGAGATAGGAGACATTAGAGCTTGGGGGAAAGGAGCGTTATGCTTAACCTTGTTACATAGAGTTTGTTCAAATAACTCACGTGAAAACTGGACCAGCCTACAACTTTTAACACCTCTGCTTTCTGCTGCAATCTGCTTCCTCCAGATCATATCTCCTAAAGGCCCAGTCACCTCCAACGCTTTCACTGCAAACTAGTGAACAACTGTGCAAAAATGTATGAGCCTGTGTAGCAAAGTTTACATTTAAACTATAATAAATGCCAGAGTTGTGACAATACAAATGGAGCCCCCATTCTCTGAGACACCAGGGTCCCTCATATTTCACCTTTTAACAAAGTTTTCCTTATAATATGTATAGTTGTTCTCTATTTCTCAGAATTTGTTTCACAGTTTTATGATTAATACAGTTAAAATAGCTCCTATATCTTCAAAAGGGTTTTATGTTTAGAGTACAATATGCTTCCATTGTTTTCAACTTGATCTTTGAATCTTTGTTAGTATGTTAAGTCCAAAAATGTGATGGATGTTATGTCTAGAACTCAGAACCGTATGTCTTAATGTATCTATCTTAATCTGGATTCTCAGACCAGGCTTGTATTCACCTATTTCTTCCCCTTTTTCCCCAATTTTACAAAGTTGTCCCTTCCTTTTCCTTCATATGGCTTAACCAACCCACCTCAAAGGGAAAACGTGGAAATGGGTATCAGGTGCTACAGTTGGCTACATATGTACCACGGTATCTCAGGCTGGGTGTTGTAGTAGTCATTCCTACATGGTGGAAGCAGAGTGATGCATCTGACTGAAGGCAGACAAGAATTTGTATCTCACCAGGAGACAGCCTATCTTTACAGCAAATTAGAATATATATATATATATATATATATATGGTGAATATATATATGGTGAATATATATATGGTGAATATATATATGGTGAATATATATATGGTGAATATATATATGGTGAATATATATATGGTGAATATATATATGGTGAATATATATATGGTGAATATATATATGGTGAATATATATATGGTGAATATATATATGGTGAATATATATATATATATATATATATATATTTCCCTTTGTGCAGTTCTAACACCATTTGTCTACCCAATTGATATAGAAGGCCTACAGGAAACAGAGCCCCATGGACTCTACTCTGTCATACCATAGCATTCCATTTCACTATCTGTTGGACTGGGCATTATAGTTCAAAACAGCATTCTCCCACACAGGATAATGTGTTTGACAACTTCAATCCCAGACAATCGAATATGGGAGTCATATACATAATGGTAAAAATGTGGTAATGGTTATGGTTTGATTCTATTTGATGTATACTGTTTTCTGCAATATAAAATTAGCTACAAAAATATATATTCTTGTAGTTGACTTGTTCTGTCTTGAATTCTTTGTGTAGTTGACCTATAAATAGAATTTATATATGCTATAATTGTACCACACAATTATATAAAAGTATACACAACTGCCTTGCATTTATGTTTTCTGTAAGCTTATGGTTGTCTTATAAACCCACATGTGCTTTCCCAGCATGATAGCATAACACTTCACTCAAGCTCTTGCACATTGTTACCATAAAAAATGTATTTGGTACATAAGTCATTTTTTTCAAATGTAATCATACATGAACAGAGTGGGGGTAGACTAAGGTGGAGAATTATTTTAAGCACTAAAAACAACTCCAGTATTCTTATTCCCAAAAGTCTCTTTATGGTCTTGTTTTCAATCGGCTTTTGAAATCTTGTTGTGCTTTTGCAAGCTGTTTGTGTATTCATTTCTTTGTTCTTTGTCCTGTTTCTTTCTTGCAAAGTGCCCTCCTTGTAGCTCTGACAATTCAAGAGAGGATACTTATTCCCTGGGTTTGCAATGTAGCCTTGGGTAAAACTTTTCAAAGAGCCCCAAAGAAAGTAAAAAGCCAGTGGACACGTGATGTGATGTTGTATTTTCCTCATGTTTACTATCTCTCCATTTCAAAGGTAGACTGAATTGCTTGAGCTTCAGCCTGTGTTCAAATGCTTCAAAGGGTCTCTAATGTTGGTACGGTTGGAAGGTAGCCTATATGTAATACGACTGGTAGGTCTTCTGTCATCGATGGCTGACGCCTCAAGATAAAGAACACTAAACTGAGCACAGAATTTTGTATAGAAGAATTTATTTAGATGATGAAAAAATCACAACAAACTTTTATTATGAATATCACTAAACACAAAATAATTTCACACTTTAAAAGTAACTCATACTTCAGAGGATGTGTATTTGCGTGTTTGTCTGCATGTCTGTTTATGAATGTATGTTGTATGGATGTATAGGAATTAATCCCTGTGGTTGCATGTGGAGGTAAGAGTTTAAGGGATATCTCCTTCCACCACTCTTTCTTATTTTTTATTTTTCTGAAGGGTCTTTGTCTGATCCTTGAGTTTACTTTTTTAGTTATCTTGGCTATCTGGCAAGATTTCCTGTCTTTAACTCTCCTTCCACTCATGGAAGGAAAACAGTCACCAAGTATCACTCTATCACACCTATCACCAAGTATCACTCTGCTTGGACTATAAAGGGGGCAGTTTGCAGGTCATTAATACAGCGAGACAGCTAGCAATAACTGTCATATATCATATAAATACATGTATAGTCCAGATACTATTTTTTAGCCAGTTCAAAGTTTATCTAGAATATCTCAACTCCAATAAAGTGGGGGTTAAAAGAGATTATTACAGAAGAAAAACACGTCAAAATATTGCCCAGTAGAGAGGAAAATACCTCAATTTGTCAGTTGTATGAAACCAAGACTATCTGACTACAGTGTTTAACACTCTCGAAACAATTATTCCTGAAGATGAGCTTCTTTTCTATTTTATTAAATTTATGTCTTCCTATAAAAGTTCTGCTCAGCAAATACAATTCAGTTATGTTGACCTTCCCTCTCAGTTAAAAATACAAAACAGCTCTAGATACTATATAGTTCTAATTCTCAACTATCCTTCAGAGAATGTGGTTACGAAATTTAATATTGTGCTTCTTATAGTAAACCTGATTTTGTGCATATTACATAGAAGGAATTTTGTCTATTATTCAGCTATGAAATGTAATCAGTTGCTTATAATATTTCCAAGGGTACCTGTGAATGTGCCAAAATCTAGATATATAAGTTGCCTCAAGTAAAAACTGATAAGACTGTCCTGGTCACTACTGGTGTCTGATACAGAGTGAACTCAGTCATTATATTCAGATTTCCTATTATTACTTCAACACATTGCAAAGAAAGATGATCTTTCTGTGAAGTAGGAAAGTCATCAGCATTTTATAATGAGATGAAGTTAATTTAAATGTCTCTGTTATTATTATTTATCAAATGAAGTAGTTGCGTTTTGGTGGTCACTTAAATTTTTAGACTCTTCAGCAGAGAAGTAATATTTTTGTTTTACTCTAGATCACTGTCTTATCCAATCACGGCTTCTTGGCTATAAGAAGTTCAGGTGTATCTCATGAAGTGGATATTAAATCCAATCAGATATTGGTTTATTGGCATCATTATAGCACTAGTGTATCTTGTTGGTCACCATTATAGATGGCAGAGTTTGTACCTATGTTGGTGTGTACATTTTTTTTTCTCATAGTGTTCAGTGTAAGTTTAGCCACCATGAACACTGGGCAGTAGCTATTAAGGCTTGAGGTACACATAAACTTAACTTCCCCTTGTTCAATGAGCTTTTTACATTGTCTTCAGAATTGTCTTCATTAGTTGGTGCAAAGTAGCCCTTGTGCTTAGCAATAGCATGTTGGAGAATTCTCAGGGAGCCACTTTGGCCAAATAACTCAGTTATATTTAACTCGTTCTTGGCATGTGGGATTTCATTTGGAGGAGAGATATACAACTGGGGCTCTGTCTCTTCTGTTATCTGTTGTTATTTGTTTCTGTTATGTTATGTCTTTCATACATTTATATATTTTAAATATGCTTCTAGTGCATAGTGTTTCCACAAGACCCTTTAAATGGTCCTTAGACTTAGCTCTCCCATTCAGTACCCCTTCCTCATCCCTTCTCTTCATTCCCTCTCTTATTTGATCCATTCATTTCCCCACAATCCATCTGTAAGGATTCTGGTCCTCTCCCTGGCGAGATCCTTCCATCCCAGACAATCCTTTACTCTATACCTATCATCTGTGGTTATATGGATTGTAAACTGATTAAGCAAATACAGGTCCTATTTGCCTTTTGTGTTTGGTTTACTTCAATCAGAATGAATTTTTTGAATTCAATTCATTTACTTGAAAAATAGTAATTTTATTTTTTGCAGCTGAGTAATACTTCAGCGCATAAATCGACCACATTTTTAAATCTGTTTATTTGTTGCTGGACAACCAGACTGTTTTTTTGATTTTTGGTTGCTATGTATGTAACAACAATGAACATGGTTGATCAGGTGTAATGACAATCTCATATATACTTTACTCATCTATCATTGTCATACTCAAACATCCTCAGATAAGCTTTCTCCTGGAGTAGATGGGAACAAATACAGAGACCCACAACTGGACAATGTACAGAGAGTGAGAGACTTTGGAACATTCATTCTTAAATGCATTGTCTCCATTAAATCCATATCCTTGGGGCTCAGAGAACCTTTCGTAAGAGGGAGCAGCATGATTATAAGAAATATTGCTGATGTCAAGAAAAGCGTGCTGACCGGAGCCTGATATAGCTTTCACTTATAAGCTCTGCCAGAACCTTACAAATACAGAGGCAGATGCTTGCAGCCAACCATTAAACTGAGAAAAGGGTCCAATGGAGGAGTTAGAGAAAGGACTGAAGTAGCTGAAGGGGTTTGCAACCCCATAAGAAGAACACAATATCAACCAACCAGAGCCCCCTAGAACTCCCAGGGATGAAACGACCAACCCAAGAGAACACAGGAATGGACCCATGGCTCCATCCACATATGTAGCAGAGGATGGCCTTGTTGGGGAGGAGAGGCTCTTGGTCCTGTCAACGCTCAATGTCCCAGTGTAGGCAGGAAGGTGTGTGGGCAAGGGAGCACCCTAGAAGTAAAAGGGGGTGGTGGGATAGCAGGTTTCTAGAATGGAAAGAAACCAGGAAGTGGGATAGCATTTAAAATGTAAATAAAAATGAAATTTAATAAAGGAAAAAGTAAGATAAATAAAAAATAAAACTGATTCGACACATAAAAAATATTCTTCAGGAAATGATGCAGAGAAAACTAAATAAATGCATGCAGAAAAATAAGCAAAAAGGAAGAGGCAGGACAGGAAAGGGTTTGAATTTGTGAGATTAAATCAAAGTTAAATCATTGGCCCAGTAATAAAGCTCATTAGTACAACTCTTGCCTAGGTTGCTCAGGGTTTCAGGGTCAGTTTTCAATATCGACCAAAAATAGTGCAGGCATGGCAGTTCATACCTATAATCTTCCTATGCAGAAGGCTAAGGTAAAGGGATCTAGAGTTTAAGGTAGCCCTGAACTACATGATATGACCTTTTCCACAAAACAAACAAACATCTACACACACTTAAGCAAGGAAATTCTTCCATTTCTAAAGCAAGTTATTTTTATTTTTCCATTCTCCTTTTACAGATGATAGCAACTAAATTGCTAGGTGGCTTTCATTTTTCTATAAATAAAGAGTCTATCTGAGCTCAGAAATGAAATATGAAGAGTAGACATTGACCTAAATGTATACAGTCTGTGTATTAAAGACCAACTGAACTTTCTTTTTATAATAACTATGACATTTTCTTTCCTCTTATTTAAAAAAAAAGTATAAATCAAGCATGGAAGGAAAGGTAGCCAATTCGTAAAGAATATATTTCAGTGCATTATATTAGTCAATGTGTCTGTCTACATTGTGTCTCGTTTATTCAAGCTGCATTTTCTTCTGATTTCCCTTTACTATCCATAAAGCCTCTTTTCCCCCTTGTTTTGGACCAAGCCCAAATGAAACATAAAGAAAGTGGATCTCAAGACACAGCTGATTTATTATATGGATAAAGAAGCAAAATGACCTCTTTGCTGTTTCCTTCTGATGACAGACATTAGCACAAGAGTCAAAACAATCTAAGAGGTCATCTTCTTTCACCTTCTCAATGTTTTTATATTCATGAGTGGTTATAGGAAAAACTGGGATACAGTCACTGTAAGCCAGTTATTCACTACGTTTGTCAAAAAGGAGTAAAAGGAACATACACAAAATAGAAATCCATACGTGAAACTATGATAAGATTAATGACCTGGGGGAAATGCCCATCAGGTCAACTGACAGTTGCTAAGTGGGTTGCCATTTTGCAATGTGGTCACTCTGTCTCCAGTGTTTAAATGGTGAACTCCATCTTAGATCAGAAAGGTAAATGAAGGGAGGAGCAGGACTTCACCTGAAGAAACTCCGGGCCCTTTCCTCATGTAATTTTTGTACTGATGTTGCTAGAATATCTTTCTTTTTCTATTCCTTAGGTGCAAGGCTACTCAAGAAAGATTTTAAGTCTGTGAAAACAGATTTCTAGTAATAGTCTTTGCTCAAGTCTGATAAGGCTTCTGTTTTTCTCCCTTATGGCCTCAAGTGCTTGATATAAGTTAGGTCTGGTTTGGGTCTGTCCTGTGAGCGTGCACATGAGCATGACCTGAGCATATACATGTGCATGAGCATGTGTGTGTGTGTCAATGTGCCTGTGTGTGTACATGTGTGTTGCATGTGTGCACACATGTTCATGTGCGTGCGTGTGCGTGTGCGTGTGCGTGTGCGTGTGTGTGTGTGTGTGTGTGTGTGTGTGTGTGTGTTTTCTCTTTTGGTCATTGATCAATCTCATTAAAAAATTTCAGATTTGGTACAATCAGAATAAAGTCTCTTAGCTATTCTTTCTTGTGTATCCATATACAGAGAAGCATATGGGTCCTCCATGTTTTAGTTTGTTTTTAAGAATTAGGCTCTGATTACTTCTAAGGAAAAAATACTGACAAAACAGAATTTTTAAAAGAGTGGTAGCATTTTCACTACTATAGAAAATCATGATGGTTTGTGTTCAGAACTGATTTCTAACTCCCTTTAGATAAGAAACAGGCATTTCTTTAGACTTACATTCTCTTTCTCTCCCTCTGTGCTTACGTCCAACTACTAATTTCTCTGAACACTGTAAAATCTTTAATAATAAATCTCATTCAAGCATAAAGTACAGCGAAGGAAAAAGTAACCCCAAACTCACTTTCTGATTTCTACAGTTTATTTGTGCATCTGCAGCCTGTTAGTTCTCTCTCCCCATTCATGGTTTTCAGATATGATTATCATCTCCCTCCTTTAAATATTTTTCCTTACACGCTGCATCCAAGTTGGAAAAAAATGTCATCATGCCAGAGACTTAGTCTGAGTACAACTTGACAATTACTGTGATAATATCAAAGTCTTCTTCCTCTATTTTAACCACTAGGTGGTTCTCTTTTTCTCTCCCCATTTCTCACATTGTTCTCTATACTTTAGGTACTCCTTATTCCCTATTGCCTGGCTTACACACTCTGTCACTGTATTTTCCTCATTTATTAGGATATCTAGGTATCTCAGGTGCCACAAGTGTGTGTATACCTCCTTGGGGTGACTTAATATTTAACTAGGTTTCCTCCTCTGTTTTCATTCATTTATTTTTCATGCATTTGTCTGTCGGGTTTCCTATTAAGGGTTTATACACTTGGTCTCTAGCTGGTAGCAGTTCTTTGTGAAATTGAAGAACCTCTACTGGGTTTGGTCAAGCTACAGGAACTAAGCCACTATGCTGCGTTGTAATTCAAAGGACATTACTCAGCTAATCTTCTGCTCTCAGTCTCTGCTTCCCAGTTTGCAAGGAGCTAGACCCTATTGACCACAGATGCTGAAATCTGTTTTCATTGCCATGTCTTCTTCTTCTTCATGGTGAATTATACCTTCAAAAGAAAATAATCTTGTCCTTTACAAATTTGTTTGTCAGGTATTGTGTAAGAGCAACGAGAAATGATCTCTGAAGGAAGTTAGTATAATGCACCAAGGACCCACTTTAATTATCCACCAGCCCCATTATTAGTTGGTCTTGTAAAAGTATGGATTTTTTCCCGTGATTAAGTGTCATGGTAAGTAAGAGGCTTATTGCTGAATAAGCGGACCCTTTGTAGCTCTTTCTGAACTCTGAGTGGCTGGTTCAAATCAGCTGTAATAGTTCAAACTCCTCACCAAGCTGACTGATTCAGTCCGGTTTCTGTGACTTCTCACTGAATTGCTCTTCTTGGCCTCCAACTAACTCTGGCAAATTGTTCTAATCTTCTGGCTGCTTATTCTCTGGCTTCAACTGCCTCTGCCAACCTGCACAGAACTGAGTGAACTTAGAAAATGAACTCGTCTCTTCCGTACAGTGCTCATTGTACTGACTCCCATGTGATTGAACTCCCAACTAACAGATAAGCTCCACTGCTCTGAACTCAACTAACTGAACAGAATTGACTGACTAAAACTCAGAGAACTGCATGCTTCTGTCTCCTGAGTATTGGGATTACAGGTGTGTCTGTATTCCAGCCAGATCACAGAGATATAGAAGGCCTTTTGATGTGATCCCTTACCAAAGCAGCCATGTTGTTGGAATAAAATCCCTCTACAGGTCTTTGCTTTCCAAGTTCCTCATGGATTTTCTTAGAATATATTAGTGTCTACTGGTTCATATTCATCCCACAATTAGCTCAAGTGTTGGAAAAATTAGTCAAGAATAAAAATTGACATATTCTGCATATGACTCACTAGTATACTATATGAAACTTTCGTAAACATACTGCTGAATTCCTCATAAATGAGTATTTGAACTGTTAGTACATCTCAGCTCACAAAGTTATTGAGTCATACTCAGCTTTCAAATTCAAATATTTCTAATTTCTGAAGTTTTTATTATTTACTTAATAATTTATATTTTTCTCTGTTGTAGGGGTGTTAATATAGATACTTGCAGTTCAGAACTTAAAAAATCTCAGGGAGAAAAATCGCTACTGAATGCCCACGTACTTAATAAACACTTACTGGTAAGAAAAGTACATGGTAGTATAATAATAAGCTAGATTAGAAATACATTTGGTAAGATTCCAATCTGTCAGTTTTCTGTTGTTCCAGGAATTGGAGTAACTTGTCAAGCAGGGTTTGAGAACCAGTGGAATGGTTCTCACAAAAGCTTGTCAGAAAGGCTGACTTTCAGACCTCAACTTAGAGTCAACATCTAGTAATTTGTATGCAAATTTAAGAAGGACTGGCCTGTCAAAGAGAGTTCACTAAGGCACAGTGGCTTTGAATATCTTCCCAGGCAGGAACATTAGTGACTCTCTCTGTCCTCCTTATTTCTGATGGCAGGGTGGCTTTTCTTAGTAAGAGACTGTTTCCCATTACTAGTGGCAATTGTTGAGGTTACAGCTCTTTATAAACAAAGGGAATGCTACGAAACTGGGGGAAAAAATTCAACTCGTTTGTTCTGTTATTTTTTATTGGTTTGCTTGTTTTGCTTTTAGAACAGAGAGTTCTATACTCTTTGTGATTTAGCAAGAAAATTTTATATTTTTATATAGATATCTGTCTTTATAACATATTTAAATATTTGAAATAAATAACATGATCCTATTGTCATGGCACCCCCAAAATGGGTAGTTTTATTAGCATACTTAGACTACTTGAGAAAAAATAAAAGAAAGTAAATTTTAATAATTCTGTATATTTGATTTCATTACTAGCATGCCATCATAGAAAAGTCCAATGAGAGTGGCAGCACGTACGTCTATGCACTGGGGATGCTGTGGCAATAGGACCATAATGTCAAGGTCTGCATAGGCTGAAGCGGAAGACCCTTTTTCAAAAATAAAAACCATTGATCTGTTTCTGAATGGACTGCCTTTTACTATCTCATGTGTTTAAGAATTCTTTTTTTTTACTACAAAAGCATTTTAATATAGCTTTTACCAGCCCCCATTTCCAACATTCATTCCATTTTTAGCATCATTAATGACAAAAATCTGAACTCCTGTTCAGATCTGTCTTGCTAAACTCTACATAGACGTCTATAGCGACAATGATGTGGTTATTTACAATGAATATGGAGGTGACTCTGACCTGTGTAACAAAGGGACAGACCTTTTATTTAAAATGAAATTTCACTTCCATGTAGAACTTGCTTTTCTAGTCATATGCTATATATAAGAAAAAAGACAAAATGATTCATAATATTTTCCATGCAGAAAGCGATGGATGTTTTATGATAAGCATGGTGGTAATGAATTCTAAATCTGACACGTGTCCATTGAAATTGCCAGTGTGTGTGTGTGTGTGTGTGTGTGTGTGTGTGTGTGTGTGTGTTAAGAAACATTAATTCTTAAATCTGAAATCCCTGAATATGAGCCCGAGATCTGTAAAAAAAACTGTGGTTTTCTTGACTAGTCCTTGAACCATTTATTGTTGTCTATGATCTTGAGTTAGAACAAATACTTGCAAGAGTACAAGGCAATCAAACTGACCTAAAAGGACTTGGAATACATTATCTGCTAGTTTTAGATATCTCTTACTATAATATAGAAGTTACTGCTAACTCACTCAAAACAGTACCCGATTCCTGGCGTAACATATTTCTATTCAGAAGTATAAAAAGAACTACTCATATCCTGAAGGCTGTTTCATTTTTGAGTGCATCTGTTGTTTAGATGACCACTCTATGATTAATTTTATAATCATATTTTCCAAAGGAACAACCATATTTGTCTTTATTGCCATGATTTTACATTTATTGACAATATATCAATATATATTTCTCTAGACAATATACTTAGAACAAGGAAAACACAGAACTGAATTAACCTTATTTGTAAAGTGTAGGTACACATGTACACACTATACACATTGTAAAAATGCTCCCAGATAGTCTTTGATTATTGCAATAAATAGATATATGTAGTATTACTGTTTGGTAGTCCAGAAAATGGAATTTAAGATTAGTTTAAGCAAGGTGATAAAGACCTATCAACCTTTTTACTTTTTTGTTTTATATAGTTTCATTTCTTAATAATCATTCTTGGACGTATAGTATACCCTAAACAGATATCTACATGATTGATATAATGAAGCAATATTATTACTATGTTGTAACAGCCTCCCAGTGTAATAATAAGCCAAATAACTTCTTATTCACTACAAATATCTATGTCAAAAGGGGAAATAGAATTGCATAGACTAGAGTTATTTTTCGCACCTCAGACCTCTGTATGTGGGTGTCCTTTTTCATAGTCTAAGCTATAAATTGAATGGCATAATTTGATGTGGACATAGAACCGTGCATTAGTTTTTATTTTGACAAAATCATTAAACATCACATAGGTTGAAAAATGAATCGCGAGGCCCTAAGCCTGCCTTAGAAGATTGTACTTCATAAACTGAATTGCTCACATGGGCAACATTTTGGTGGAAGTTATAGATTTTCTAGCATATTTCTGATAGATAGGACTAATATAACTTCAATAAAAACTCTGGATATGTCAATATAAAAATTTTCCCTACCATTGAAAGATGTAAGATACTCCACCTAATAAATCGGACGACAACGTATCCCTTAAGGTATACTAACGTACATATTGGGTTACAACAAGCAGCAAAATCATGGATGCAATAAAACTCAGCCACAGAGGGGCTATCAACGAAGGATTCTCTATGCTGCAGGAGGCCAGCGTGAGGGATGTGGACGTGAAACACTCAGAGAATCTTAATGTCTAGTAATTGACTCACCTCATAGCTGATCGTGATGCTTTATGATTATATGAACACCATATTCTATGTCACTCTCCCACTTACATTCATGATACGCCATGTAAGCTCTAATCACCTGCAATACTGATGGTACAGATCGGTCAGGGATCCTTAGCTAGGAAACATATTAGGATTGTACTTTGTCTTTAGCTGTGTATTCATATGTATGGAATGGATATTCAAATATCTGATGAGTTGACATGAGTGGTTTCAGGCAGGAGTTGGGTCTGGGGCAATCACATTAGAGCTGGTGTGCACAGTCGATTTAAAATGACTCCTAAAGAAAGTCTAATTTACATATTAATTAACAATTTTTGGTTGCTTTAGATTGTTCAGACCTCATTATTGTTATTTGAAATTGGAAGGTGCTAATGAGTACTTCTTAGGGAGCTATGATGGCAGAAATTTGAAGCAAGAATATTTCTTTGGAAGCTAAAGAGATATTAGTTTCCTTGTCTCACACATGAAGATCATTCTTCCACAAACGTTTCCCATTCTTAGTTTGTAGCTCAGTTACAACCCCTCAATTTCTCCTTTTTCTGATGTATTTTTTATTGTAAATAACTCCCTTTCCTCTCTGGATTACTGGGGGATCTCTGGAGAAAAGGAAACACTAAAATTTTACGTCCATCCTATTCTTGTTCAGGTTTATTTCAAAAACCGGCTTCATGACGTTTTAAGGAATTGATTCATATTATTATGAAAGCTGACAAGTCCAAAATCTGCTATTCAGTACAAAGGCGTTTGGTTGGTAAGGCTTTCTTCATATTTAAGCATCAGTCTTATATCATAGGCAAGCTTTAGTCTGACTTAATCAATTGTCTCTTACAGGCAGCCCTCCAAAGTATGAATTCAAATTAATATTCAAAAGATTTAACTGCATTAAACCTTGTTATGTCATGAAGACATTTGTTGGTCTTCCAAGTTTATTTATTCAAATGTGACTCTTATTCCAAGATAACCTATGGACAATAATAATTGACCTTTATCCTGGTATGCCAATTCTGCCATGTTGCCATGTAAAGCTATCCATCACACTTTGCTTTTTACCAAAGAATGTTCTTTCATCTCCACATCAAATGCTGACGCTTGGGGAAGGGAGGGTTGGAATTATATATCACGGTGACCAACCTTTACATATAATGGCTGTTATAATGTCTAATAGTGACTATCCTGTAAAAGTAACTTATTCTCCAGATGTAATTGCCATCGCTTAGGCTTAGTGCTGAGTTGGTTCAATCCTTGTAGGTCCTTCTGAACTCTGATTGGTTGGTTCAACTCAACTTGTAGGTCCTTCTGAACTCTGATTGGTTGGTTCAACTCAACTTTTCTGGCTCAAAAACGTTCTCCATTCGGATGGATTCAAACTAGCTTCTTCTCTTGGCTTCTCACTGAATTTCTCTGCTAGAAAAAAAATGCCTCTAAACTCCACAAACTGAACTGTACTGATTGTATGGATTACACGAGCTGAACGGACTGCACCAAACTCTTCTGGACTCAACTCAATTGAACTGCACTGAATTTTGTGAACTCAGCTGAACTGAACTCACTGAACTGTTCTCCCTCCTGCTTCACTCTGTACTGCTCTTAAGTAGCCTCTCTTTCCTGTCTTTTTTTTCTAAGAGTCAGTAGCAGTCTATCTTTAATTCATTCTGTCATCTTTCTCTGATTTGTCGCTCTGTCTTCCACTCAATTTGACATCATTTTCAAACCTGATTACATCTTTTTACAAACTGACTTTCTCTTCATTGCTTGGGTTTAAAGATGTTTATTAATGGCGTGTCTGCAATGCAGCCAGATCACAGAGACCTAAGTCATTGGAACTGTTCTCTTGCCAGAGCTGCTGTGTTGCTGGATTCAAATCCCTCTACAAAATCCATTTCTAAGTGATTGATTATTCCTTTTAATACTAATGACTACAAAATGTACTCAATATTGTAGAGATAAGAATTTCTTTTAATCTCTGAAAGCAATAGAGATTCAAATTTTTAACATCATGTATTTTAATCCCTCAAAGATTAGGTTTTAATCATAAATATGTATGTTACCACAAGTAACTTCTCTAATTTAAATCTGTCCTGCTTTCTTAGAACTCCTACATTCACTTAAAAGCAAATGTAACATCATAAAACATACCTGATGGGTGTTTTGTAATGGCTAACTTAGCAATCAATTCTGCTGATATGAAAATTAATCAATCACTTTCATATGCTTTTAGACACTGAAATAAACATTTGATTCACATTCATCATCTTGAATTTTTATGTTCTTTAACTTACTTTATCTAATCTCTTTAGGACTGAGCACCTTAAGTAGTATCTTTCAGGAGGTGGTAGTGGTTAATCTTTGAAACAAAAGAAACAGGGCTTGTTCTCAGAATATGTTGTCTTTATCTCTTAAAATGGTAAATACAATACTTATTTTAAATTTTCTTCTTTATTTCATTCTTCCTTTCAACTGTAAGGAGGTTATAAGAGAGTTACCAAAGACTAGAAAAAAATTATGAGCATAGTAAAAAAAAATTATATTGAGTATCAACATTGACCTTCATAACTTCAAAGAAGCCATGTGTATTTCTACTTGTAGCCATCACTTATTTTATTACTCCACAGCACACAACTCTCAAACATCCCCGGAAACTGAGAACATCAGCATCATTATCTTGCAAATGGTTTTCTTATTTCATTTTAAATATAACTGCCAAACTAGTTCATTACAGTTGACGGTTTGATTTCCAGTCTAGAGGCAGTTTAAATTCTTTTACATGAGACAGAAGGACATCAATCCACTGATCCCAAAAGCTATCCTGGAAAAGATTCAGGCTTAAAGGTAAGGGACTTAACAGATCTTTTTATTTGTCTTTCCTGATTAGTTATAGACACTTGCTCCCGAAAGAGAAACCTTATCTTCTAAAAAGCATCCCAAACTCCTCATCTTACTTTCTAGATTTCACCTCAGAAAGATCTCAGTTCCTGTCAGTCTTGTCCCTCCTAGAAAAAACTCACTGCCTCATATGATAACTTTCCTATCTCATGTTACAATTATAATTTCTGTGTCAGAATGTGGTATTGTCTCTTAATGTTTTAGGTTCAGTTTAATGGTTAGAATCTGCTCAAATGCTTCAGGCACGAAAAGATGAGTGTGTCTGAGAGATGGCCAGGGCCTCTGCACATGGGATTGGAGAGTCAAAATGTAACACCCACTGGGCTTCTAACCTAGAGCAAAAGAATCACCTAAATGGTGTAGATCCATGGTTAGTAAATGAAAAATTTCAAATAGTTTGAACAGTTATGACAATGTAAAAACATGGGTTAGTTTTCATCTGTTTGAAGAAGAATAGGGTCCCTCAAAGATGTCTACATCCCAGTCTTCTGTAAACTCTGAATGTAGTGCTTCATGTAGAAAATTAGTCATTGTGGTTTGTGAACATAATTAAATTATGGAACTTGACGTGGAGAGTTTGTTCATGATTAATGTAGAGTAGCCTAAAAGAAATGCAAAGGACTTTCTAAAAGTATGACTCTTATAGATAGTTGATGTTACAGTATTCAATGAATAAAGACATGAAAAATATAGCTAATGAGTGTACAAGACTTCCCAGGAAATGGAATAGACATTGATGTTGATTTTCCCTGAGACATAACAAAAGAATGTGTTGTGGTTTGCCCTGAAGTTATCTGTATTTTGATGCTAATTCCACTGCCCCAAGGATAGCTGCCTAGTCGTGTACTCAGGAATCAGGTAACTTCACCAGAACCTTTTCCCCATTGAATTTGTAAAGTACAGGTGAGGGGTAGGTACAGGATAGAAGGAGGCCTGTCATTGGAGGAGAAGGAAGGATGGGCGGGAGAGAAGTTTAAAGAAGAGGAGAGGAGTCGAGGACAGAGAGACAGAAGAGAGAGGGGAGAAGCCATGGCAGGTGATGTTAAGATTCTGCTCTGTGTATTTACAGGTTGTTATCAATGTTCCTAAGGGATGGATGGTACTGGACTTTGTATGTTTAAGTGGGCAATTATATCTTACCAGTTGGGTCCAAGATTATTGTGTTGTGTGTTCTTTTATGTGACGGTTTGAGTGTAGGAAAGTGTGCGGCTGGGATGTGTTTCCTCCAAGATATCTAGCAGATACATTGGGGCACCGCAGCACGGACCTAGCGGGGTAAAAGACAACCTTTACTTTTTCATTTTTTATATTTTTACAACAACAAGAATGTAATTCAGTTAGCTCCTGTGTTTGAGCTCACAGACTTTGGGTTACCAAAAACACAAAAAATAAGCTTTGCTGTTTGAAATCACGAGAGAATTTGTTACAGTGGCAATAAAAATAGTCCATTTATTTTATTTCTGCAACAGTGAAACAAAGAACATCTGAATTAGTTTTGACCAACAGTTTCCTGTAGGTTCATAGTCACCTGATCTTGTTGCTTTTGGTATGTACATCGCTGTGTGAACATATGATGGATAGTAGACGAAGATATTTACTCCAAAGCAGTAGGGAAGGAATAAATACATAGGAATAGGAAGGACAGCAAAGTTCTCTTAAGGACACTTTCCTGATCTTCTCTCAATAAAATCACCCTTGAGTCTGGATAAGGCTGGTGTAGGGAACATGGTCCAGTGACTATTTGCTTCATGGTAGGCAGGAAGGGATGACGGAGAGAGAGAGAGAGAGAGAGAGAGAGAGAGAGAGAGAGAGAGAGAGAGAGAGAGAGAGAGAGAGAGAGAGAAGAAGAAGAAGAAGAAGAAGAAGAAGAAGAAGAAGAAGAAGAAGAAGAAGAAGAAGAAGAAGAGGAGGAGGAGGAGGAGGAAGAGGAGGAGGAGGAGGAGGAGGAAGAGGAAGAGGAGGAGGAGGAGGAAGTGAAGGAGGAGGAGGAGGAAGAGGAGGAGGAGGGACAGAGAAGGGAGGGAAGGGGGAAAGAGGGGGAGGAGGGAGGGGAAAGAGGGAGAGAGGGAGAGAGGGAGGGAGGGAGAGAGGGAGGGAGGGAGAGAGGGAGAGGGAGAGAGGGAGAGGCAGAGAGAGAACTAGTAGAAGGATCAGAGACATACTGAGTGCAAAGAAATACGGAAAGTATATATTTAGTACTTTCTGAAGCAGTTTTCAATCTAGCAAATTAACGATTAAGATTAACCATCACAAGGCTCATTGTGACAATGTCAACGAAAACACATATAAAATTCAGCATAATTCTAAAAATTTAATTCATTAATGGTATCATGGGGTCCTGTTGGGAAGGGGATAAACCAAAGTTAAAATATATTATAAATTAATTTTGCTAAGTTCCTCTTCCTTTTGGCATTTTCACACAGGTCTAAAAGAAGGATAGTAATAATTAGTTTAAATCTTAAAGACACGGAAGCTGCATAGCACTTTTCACGTCATGCAGGAAAGATAATGGCGGAAAGGAGAGAACAGAGGGCAGACAACGCTAGCAGTCACTGACATCGAACTAATTCTCCAAACTCGATTGTGTCAAACCCCCAACAATACTGTTTTCCGCAAAATTCACTATAGTTCTCTAAGACCCTACTGTTAAATCCTGACTAATGACAAAGTTGTTTTTAAGAAAGTAGTACTTTCTTTTTACAGGAAAGACTTTAAGAACAAATAGACTTATCATCCTCCTTGCATAAAAGGACTCCACCATAGATTTGTCATTGACTCATTATGTATACAAGCCTAGCAAATGCACAGAGAAATCAGATATTAATGCACGGGGCTTAATTATTAATTGATATCAAAGAACTATTACTACGTGACTAATTAGTTTCTGCCACTTGCTTTGAATTTTCCTGTGTCCTTGCCACTTTGTAGTAATTTCTAAACAACATTGTCCATTTGTCATCAACGTAAAGTTCGTTCTTAAGGATTTTTGCTCTTTTCTAAAATTGTAATGAATTCTGACTCTACTTCAATTTGCTATTAGCACCTAATGTTCTGAAATAAGTATACCAATGTATATTATGTATGAAAGTCTGTGTCTGCCTGTTAGTACCACTCAATATACTTGATGTAAGAGAAAATCAGAGTTATGACTGTCACTGTCCTTCCGGTGAAAACAGAGTGGCCTTGGACAAGAAAACACACACAGGGCCTAGATAGAGTTAGAAAAAAAGGTTAATGTTTACATCTGCTATAAGAAGATCAAAAAACCAAGGTTGCAATTTAAAGCCTCATGTATCTTTCAAAGCTCTCTAAGAGGCACATTAAGCCAAAATGAGAAATTGATATGGGGTTTTACTGAGACAGTTGGAGTTTCCAGATTGAGGAAAATAAGCTCTGAATCTAGCTTTAGATGTCTTTAAAAATATCCCAACCTCTTCTTTGACACACGAAACATTATTTTTAAATAAAACGCACTTTCCTATATGTAGTAGTAATTTCTTGCGTATATTTCTTAGCTGTACACTATGCCTCTGAGTCTTGAAATGTATTTGTATGCTACACATGACACGCATCTCCAATGATGTTTATAAAAGCTATCAAACAGAAAGATGAAAGGAATGAAAACAGAAAAAAGATGGAAAGAAAAAAGGAAGGAAGGAAGGAAGACAGACAGACAGACAGACAGAAACATTAAAGGACAGATTCTCCCAGTAATGAAACAAATGTATTACATGTAATACAATACATGCAAATTTTTAAAGCAAAGTTGCTCTTTTCATACTTACATGTTTCTGTCTTTTCGTTTTATTATTCTTACTCTCAATATTGTTCAAATCACATAAAGGTTTCAGGTGGTAAAAGTTTGGTCTTTATAGCAGATGGTTACTTAAAATCAAGCCAAGGTGAATAACAATATGTGCTTTTTATAGTGTGCATTGGTACTTCTGACTTCTGCTGTGATTTAACTTAATTAATATGTAGCAGTTTCTACCTCTGTGTCTGACATGTCCTGGACAGGTGGTATTTTGTAATTAATTTAGCATTTGAGTTGGACACATACAATGTTGTATACATTCGTAAGCTTGCGCTCATTGATTGACAATATAATTGCTACTCTTGAGAAACTCAGAATATGAACAAGAAGAATAATTCATAGTATAATAACTAAATTCATTGTATGCAAGGTATGAAAATAAAGAAAATGACATTTGTTGGGGACTAGCAACTGTATCCTCTCATAATGTGAAAAAGACTACTCTATTCCTCAAAACTCAAGAGCGTAACATGAGTTTATAGTTAGCAAAATACCTCACTGTGGCAAGGTACTCCAAATAATTTCTCCATTAAGTTCTATCATTCTGACACTGTATTCCTTTTTCTGCTCACATGAATCTCATATGTGTAGATTTCTTACAGAGCCTACACACTGCTCTTCCTCTGGATCTACATCAATGTATGCCTCTGCCAGGTACACTTGTCTTTGTTTGTGTTATTAGCAGAGTTAAATCTCAGGCTAGCTTCACTTTTCTCTTGAGAGATCTTTTAAGGTCTTGAAGAGGAGAAAACCATCCTCACAGGATATCATTTGTAACATTACGGAAATAAAAGAAAATATTGAGAAGTTACTGATGTTGCAGAATTGATTAGTACAGGTGAAGATGAAATAAAGCACAAATGGTAATATTTCTGCTGCAGACAGCAGAATCTAGAAATTGAATTGACTTAAGACCTATCAGAAAATTGGACATAGTAGTACCCGAGGACTCTTTTCATAGCAGCCTTATTTATAATATCCAGAAGCTGGAAAGAACCCACCATGTCCTTTAACAGAAAAATAGATACACAAAATGTGGTACATTTATACAATGGAGTACTACTCAGCTATTAAAAACAATGACTTTCTGAAATACTTAGGCAAATGAATGGAATTAGACATTATCATCCTGAGTGAGGTAACCCAATCACAAAAGAACACACATGGTCTGCACTCACTGATAAATGCATATTAGTCCAAAAGCTCAGAATAGCCAAGATACAACTCATAGACCATATGAAGCTCAAGAACAAGGAAGACCGAAGTGTGGATGCTTCCTTTCTTCTAAGAAGTGGGAAGAAAATACTACTTGGCGGTTGAGGGTAGGAGGGACTTGGGAGAAAGAGAGGAGGGGGAGGGGGAAAAAGTGGGACAGGATCGGGTATGGGAGAAGACTGGATGATATACATAGGGTCAGGAATTTGAACAGAGGTGTGTAGCAATGGTGGTTGGGGACCTGGGGGGTAGCCACCTGCAAGACCCATATGCCAGGAAAGCAGGAAGCTCCCAGAACCCAAGAGAAATGACATTAGCTAAAATGTACAACAAAGGGGAGGGAGAACCTGTAGAGAGCATATCCAGAGGTTAGACAACGCCCGTGGTTGAGGTAGGAGATCACCTACTCATCTCCAAATTTTTAACCCAGAATTGCTCCTGTCTAAAGAAAATATGGAGTGTGGAAACAGAGATTGAAAGAAAGGTCATCCAGAGACTGCCTCACCTGGAGATCCATGCCATATGCAGACAACCAAACCCAGTCATTATTGCTGATGGCAAAAAGTGTTTGCTAATAGGAGCCTGACATAGCTGTCTCCTGAGAGGCTCCGTCAGAGCCTGACAAACACAGATAATGCATGCAGCTAACCATCAGACTGAGCATGTAGAGTCCAATTGAGGAGTTAGAGAAAGGACTGAAGGAGCTGAAGGGGTTTGCAACCCCATAGGAAGAACAACAATATCAACCAATCAGACCACCCAGAGCTCCCAGGGACTAAACCACCAACCAAAGAGAACACATGAAGTGACACATGTTTCCAGTGCATATGTAGCATAGGATGGCATTCTCTGGCATTAATAGGAGGAGAGGCCCATGAGCCTGTGGAAATTTGATTCCCTAGTGTAGGGGAATGACAGAGTGGGGAGGTGGGAATGGGGAGGTGGGTGGGGGAGCACCCTCATAGTAGCAAGAGGAGTGAGGATGGGATAGTTTACCAGAGGAGAAACCAGCAAAGGGGATAACATTTGAAATGTAAATAAATAAAATATCTAGTTAAAAAAAAAACAATGTAGAGACTGGGGAACAAGGAATGAACAAGAGAAGACAAAGGGTTAATCCTGTGTGTGAAGTAGATAAGGTACAAATCTAAGTAAATCAACAAGGCCATGCTGACAGGTTCTATAATTCATTGGTTCTAGGAATGGAGAACCTCTTCAGTAAAGTTTTAGAAGCGTAGCAGAAGAAGTCTCGGGTATGGATATATTCTATTAATAAATGACAAACTAAAGAAAAGGAAATGAGAGACATCCCCCAAGAATATATTTCAGAAGAGATGTGAATGAATCAAGTTTATGCTCTGCAGTGAGCTTGCTTACAAAGAGTCACAGAAGAAGGGAGAAACTGGAATTAAAATGGCAGTGCGTCCCAGAGACATTTCGCAGAGAAGATGTTGATGTCCCCGGAAAGATGGATGGGGATGTATTTAAGGAGCTCTTTAAAAATGAGTTAGACAATAATGATTGTTCTAACATACATAATTGGCTTTTGTATGTGATGTGTGACATAAATTCCTTTTCCAAATGAGTCCTAAACACTTCAAAGTATTTTTGCCTACAAATGTCCTTAAAACTGTTCTCTGACTTACCCTGTTTCAAAGAGGCCACAGAACCTCAATATTCTAGAAATAACACACTGCTAAATATTTTTCTGCAAAGTTCAGATCCCCTCTTTCTTTCATTTAAATTTTTTATTTCCTTTTTTTTCTTTTTCAGTCTACTAGCAAACACATTTAATCAAAGAAGTCTCCATGTAAAATCAAAAGAGCAGGGTTTAAAAGGGTCTCAGAAAGCAAATTAAGATAATGGATAACAATAATAATTAATAATAATAATAATAATAAACATAAGAAAAATATTCAAAGATTGCTAACTTTTCTGGAGGGTGTCACTTTGAAAGGTTAGAAATAGATGCAGCCTTCCAAAAAAATGATACCACATTGCAAATATTTTGTGAAGACAAAAATACATTCTTCTACAGAAGGATGAACAGGTGCCCTTCTGCAAACTATATATTCTTAAGGAAAAGGGTTCTGTGCCTCACTATGATGGTCAGAGTTTGGCCTCACTTTTTTACATTGTTGGCTAATTCAAAATGGAATACGTAACAATCAAAGGATTTTTTTGAGAGCAGGATATTTTGAACATATATTTTGATCCTAGAAAAATGTCAACTGGGGAAGGATTTTTGCAAGATGGTGCCTTTACACATCTCTTTAAAGATGAATCTTTGTCTCCTTAAAGATGGAAAGGTTAAATGAGAGGAGAGTAGAAGAGGAGAGGAGTAGAGGCTAGCCATGAGCACTTGGAGGGAAGTAGAGAGGAGAATGTAGAGAGAAGGACAAAGGGGAAGAGGGGAAGAGAGAGAGCAAGAGCTCTTTGTCTCCTTTAACCTTTTGATATAGAGTATGGATGCCAAACACTCTCCCTATTATCTCACTTCATGCATTTCTTCTTCTTCTTCTATTTTTCCTCCCTGAGCCTTTGTGATAAATCCACAAATGCAAAAGTAAATGTTTCAGTAAGTTTTGTGAGCTAATCAGGAAAATAATGCATCCAATCATTTTGTTTCAAGGACTCTGAATTATATAACACAGATAAAATAACCGGGCACTTAAATTTAACTTCTGAGTTAAATTTAACTGTGTGTGTGTGTGTGTGTGTGTGTGTGTGTGTGTGTGTGTGTGTGTCAGAAACTGGGGAAGAGGCTCAAACTGAGGGCTGAGTTCTTCATCCCTGTTATCTGCTACTCTCTGGGTAGGAAGACCTGAGCTGCATTGGAGGACATTGAGATGCATTCTGCATCCCCTCCTGCAGAATTCTTTGATTCTTGCTGGTATGGAAAAACCCCTGCACCATGTGAGAACATCTCATGGTGTGTGCAGTTTGTTTCCAGAGGTACAAAACCAAATTCCTCCATTTATGGACTCTCTGTAAGAGAATCTCCATTTCAGGCTCTGTAGGAGTGTCTAGAATAACAAGCCTCACAAAGAAAAACCTGGCATAATTTGTCTGAATCAGAGAATGTACAAAAGCAGAGCAGGAAGTGAGAGTACCTTGTGCCAACCCCCACATTTTCCATTAATTCTGTTTCAGGGAGATTATTAATTCTTTGGGGAGAAATACCCACTCCCCTCTCCACACACACACAGGACCTACAGCTTGTAACATTTTTTAAATGCATGAAATATACAACAACAATCTCTGGAATCTATAAGCTTAAAATATCTGAGGTCTTTATGAGGAAAGATGCTTTAGACTTCCTCAGCTGGACAATCTATCATGTTGTTTAGTTTGATTATAGGATACATGCTACCAGATAAACTCAAGAGCTAGTTGGAAAAGTTTGTAGAGTCCAATTCTCAGATGATTACATGCGTATGAGAATGTTGGGAGCCTCATGCGGTATAGAACAAAACAATGGGATGGCCTAAAAGAATGGAGACTCTTGATACAAGATAATAAAAATTTGAGCTTAACAGGTGTGAGGACTCATGGCCTTCCCACCCCATGTTAGCACATCCACAGCCTTCCTTGTTTTATTTTATTTTTTTGATACTTCATTTTAATTACAACATTTCTCATTTCCCTTCCTCCCTCCCAACCATTCCATACACACTTTCTTGCTCTCCCTTAAATTTATGGCCTCTTGATTCATAAATCCATGAGATTAGGAGGAATATATGGGAGGATTTGGAGTAAGAAAATGGTTGGAATTTGATCTGATTAGATGATAAACACAAAAATAAGAGAAATGATAAAAAAATTCAGCCAAAACTCAAGAAGAACTGAGCAATGAGATCAGAGTTCCAGGCTCAAATTGCCTCAAATACTAATTGGACAAACATAATTAGGCTTCGGTTCTATCACCCACTTCATGAAAGGCAAGTCCTCTGTGGTGGAAGATGGTACCATTTCTTCTCGCTGCACTTTTTCCAAAGCCATGGAAGCATTCTATGAATAATGACCAGGTCGACTTTCACTGCCGCTTAGTGTGGAAAACCACTGGAGAACCATTCCTGCCTCACTGATGAGAAAAAGCTGGATAACCTACAAAATCATGTTTATAAATCCCAGCAGAGAACTCGGGATGCGAGGAAATCTAATGAACTGAAATAGAGAGACTCTTCTGCACATCGTACCAGAGAACAAACTTATGGCTCCTGTCACCCTTTGTGGAGTGGTGGGAGAGCAGAAAAACTGGTATAGATGTGTATGAGATAGGGCTCATGGATTGCATTAAATGAATTTCAAAGTTTAAGAGTGAAATGATATGACTATTTAGAACCCGAGGGAGGCTTAGACAAAAGAGAAAATGTGCACAGAGCCACTAACTGCATCTCTATATGCTTCTCAGAGAGGAATGAGGAAGATGCCCAATTTCAGATGTGGATTGCATTTAAGACTGCCATGTGTACAGGTCTAACTTCACAACACTGTGCCGTTTGCTACAGGACTTTTCTCTGTTCTCACAACCATCTGCTTCCCCTACCCAATATTGTACGGTCTAACTTTCCTCTGGTTTCTTTTGTCTCTCATGTTAGGCTGTGTTCTCAAGCACTCATAGGTAGAATATAAAATTATAAGGAGAGGCTCAGGACCACACCCTACAATTATCTGAAAACTAAAACGTTTCTCAGAGAAAATAATATTTATTATGGAATATAGCAAGCATTTTCAAATAGAAATTGTGAAAAACATGCAAATTGAAGACACAGAGAAACAAATTCTTGACTTATAAAATTAAACATAGTTGAAAAACATAATTGTTCTGTTGCTGGAGAAATAACCACAATGGGTAGTTTCTTTCTAAAAAATATCTTAGCATTAAAGACAGTGAAATTAGTTATGAGTGATAAAGTTAGCTATCATCACAAAAAAATGTCATTGCAAAATATTAATGCTATAATGCACATTTAATCATAAAACTCCTGTAGTCTACATCTCCTTCAGTAAATACCTAAATTTCAAACTGAATAAAACAATTCCCCTGAAAGGATTATGTAGCATTTTTATGCTTGGTGGGCTCTTTCCTTCCCCTCTTATTAACTAATGCATAATTTGAGTCAAACTTGCCTTTATCTTTTAAATTTGCACAAATTATTCTGTATATCACTTGAGTTAAAAATACATGCCAACACTAGCTGAAAGAGGGGGGGGGGAGCAGCTGAATGTTTCCAGATCAGCCTTTCTAGCTCTTCCTGCATGTAAATACAAATGACACCCTGTCTGTGATTATGGACCATGAGTCTTACACACTTGAACAGCCTTGACTTCTTCATGCTAATTTCTGCCCTGTGTGAAATTGCATAAATCTCACATCTGCTGCAGTCCTTTCCCCTTGTCTAGCATATGTTGCCCATGGAGCTAAAGGTTCATTGTTATCAAATGAAAAATAAAAAGTGCACGTTTGAGGAAGTGCTTTGAAAACTACAAACTACCAAAGGAATAGAAGGGATATCCCATTAAAAGAGGTTATCCAATTAGGAAAATTTGGCTTTGCACTTAGTAAGTTTTATATTTTAGATCACTGTCTTACGATGTACATGAGTTGGGACTTGACAGGAAGACCAAGCTGGCCTTGAATTCTCAAACCTAGTCTGGACAGTGAAGAATTCCTAGATGCATAGGAATATTGATTATTGCAAGTGTGTATGCTTGACGAATCTGGATCCTCTATTGGTAAGCCTAGTCTCCCCAATAAATGAATTAAAAATTAGATTTCAATAACTCTTGAAAATAATTTTATTTAGAATTAAAAATGAAAAAAACACACATACACACATATGCGTGCACGTGTGCACACACACTCACACACAGAGAGAGAGAAAGAGAGGGAGAGAGAGAGAGAGAGAGAGAGAGAGAGAGAGAGAGAGAGAGAGAGAACATCTAATTGCTAATTTACAACCTCCAGTTGTAAATTAGGCAGTGTCTTAGAGGAGGGAACAGAGGAAGAGTGGAAGGCATAAGTTTATCAGTCACATTGTAGATAATATCCAAGTAGAAGCACCTGAAGCTACATAGAAGTAGTGAAGCCAAAGTATTAGACAAACATTAAAGACAGAAATAGTATGGTTTTCGGTGCAATTAAAAACAGAACCAAACCAAATAGACTTAAAAACTGCATGGCTGAAGGTCTTTGAGCAACTGCACTCTTAGGTGGGAATTCTGGGAGGAATTAGCAGTTCCTTTCATTAAGGGGATAATTATTTATCCTATCTCCTTAGCAAGGCTCAGGTCTTGAGCTACTGAGAGGCTATTCTATTCCAGGATTTTATTCAAGGATTGACCAGCCAAACTGGAATATCAAGTCTCCATTTAGGCCTTCAGTGCCTCTGTGACAAAAGCCCAAGGTTTGTTTCACAACAAATTTTCAGTAACCAGGTAAACTGAGACATTGCAAAGACTGAGAGGAAGGCCACAGAGATCATCTTGCAATATTCACATTCTATCTGGAAATCCAGCAAACCTTTCTTCTTCACAAAACAATATATATTTAAGATATGCCAAATAATAATTTTATATACTCACACAGTACCAATAATCAACACAATTAATTAACAAGTGTTTCACCTCATGGGACTATAATTTCTAAAATTTAAATGAAAATTCTTAAAACCTATTATTTCTGCACATTTAAAGTAAACAGTACAAAATGTGAAATGCTCACAACGAAAACACCGCTGCCTGTTAGACCCTCAGATATCATTGATCCTAGAACTGAAAACGTGATCCCCCGAGCACATTTTAAATAGGATGAGTTCAAAACAAAAGAAACAAACAAAAAAGATACATAGTTTCCTGGAGACGATGTGTAAAAGAAACTCTGGCCACAAAAGTGTCAATTTTCCAGGCTTTCTCTTAAAAGTAAAGGAGGGATATGCTGTGATCAATCAATCAAATGTGTGGAACTTGATTGAACCCTGAACCTAGGGAAAGAAAAGACTTACAGTTTTCTCAAAATAGGATCATTCCATTTAATTTCCTTTCCTTAAACGTAAACCTTTTCCTTTCCTCCCACTGTGTCACCTTTCCTAGCCCACTAAATAGAGATATTTTACGATCAGGAAGGAAGATGATGAAGCAATTAGGACACTTAGCTGTCATTAGGTGCTGCCGCTGCTGCTTCCTGTTACTGAATGCTTCCTATCTCTGTAGAGGAGATGTCTGAAACAGTCGCTGCCAGGGAGAACTTTAAGTAAAATCAGATAGAAGCAACTCAAATCCGGAGACGCTCTGAGCCTTCATGAATAATTCTTGAATAGTGGTGTGAATGCTGCTCGCTCAACTCGTAGGCTCCTTTCAAGTTGTTAGTTTCATGTTTTATTTAAGCCCAACATAAATGTTAACGCAGTCCTCATCAGATTCCTTTTATCTAAGTTCGAAGACTGATGTGTTGATGTTGTAATGTGGGAAGAGGGCCTTGGGGAGAGGCGTTAAATGCCCATCCAGGTATTCTGTGAGGAGTCATAGATAAATTTCTTTTCTGGAAACTCAGTTGCACTTTTATTAATTAATTAATAATTAATTAATTTTATCAGAATGCTATCTTGGCATACACACCTGGTGATCAGCGTTCAGTTGGTTTTCAAATGTTTTCATAGAGCACCTCAGTAAGTTCTGTGGAGTGAGATACAGTGAAACACAGGGCAACGTCTTCCTGTGAAAACATTTTATTAAACAAGTGACTAAAAAATATTGTACATATTCAAAGCGTTAATCAAAGAGAATGCCATTAAAAGCTTACTATTTCAGTGTCTCCATGGAGAAAGAGGAGTGTGGTATTATGTTACCATCTTCATTACGAATTTTTCATATCATGATTCTTTAATGACTCAATTAGTCAATACTCCTTAAGGGATAGTCTATGTGCCACTTACAAACTGGAGCTCACGTATGACGTTTGTAAATCTTTTTCTTATTGGAAATTATTTTGAGGTAAAATATTCCATTTGCTATTGAGGCCATTTAGGTTCTCAGTGTACTCTTCTGCTTTTGCATTTGAAAGTTAAAAAGAACAAAGACAGTTCGTGGTGTCTACCTGGATAAGGTATACCAAAATACACACCTTCGTTAACGGAAAGACCCTTCCAACCTTTAAGTAGAACTTAAAAAATCCAAAAACCTGGGATGATGACATTCTTACTAATGCAGCATTAACATTAATTATCCTGGTGGAAAAATTTTCCAAGGTAATCCAAGCTTCAAATCTATGTCCTAGCTGATACAGGTATTTTTACAGTAAATTAGAAAAATCTTTGGAGTATTTCCCTCAGTGCACCTGTTAGGAGATAGCACATGTAGTATGTTTGATAGGAAGATGACAAACCCTTATATATGCTCCATACATGCTGAGTGGATTTTTTTATAGGCCAGATAACAATCTGTCAGAAGATGGGGCTTAGTAATTTTGTGCAGAAGAAATCTCTTCATCTAGGAGCAGTTGTTTTCTAGGGTTATTTGCTTTGTGCCATCGCATGCATTCCAGTGTTGGCCAAATGCTTGATTCCTGTACCATGACTTACAGTGTGGTTTTCATTTGACTGAACTTTACAAGACTGCAGAAGGATTTGAAATCCAATATGTCAAAACAAGCCATCTGTCTGTGTGTTCTGAAGCCAGGAAGACTGTGAATATTTTGTGTTTCTTTCATTTAGTGCATGAGGATTGGCCAGTGTCTTCTTATGTCTCTTCACTGTTAAGAAGAAAATAAATGTAAATTAAATTAATTTATCAACCCAATCCTCTGGATCTTGGTTCAATACAACCACAAAAACTCCTCCTTTCTAAGTGTAATGACTATACTTACAATATTAGATGCTAATATACAGTAAGGACAAGCTCGTTCTGGAAAGTGTTAAATACTTCCTGTGGACATACATAACCAACATAACAACTATATGAATTTGGAAATACTGTATCTGATGTATCCAAACAAGAACAAAGAGAAAATATTCCAGGCTCAGTAATTAAGTTATCCAAAAGTCCTTTAATAAGGGTAGCCGCCTTACACTGAAATGAGGACCGTTAGGCTTGATCGCAGTTTTAAGACAGGGGCTATCATATGACTTAACAGACCACACAAAGCACAATTGATTTCAGTTCCAAAGAATGAGATATTCAAAACCTTGTGTTGTCAGTCTATTATAATCTCTAATTTTCTAGTGACTTATTTAAAATTGTTTTTTTAATGTTTACTTGAATCATAAGTCATTTAGTCATAGCCCAAAACCAGTGGAGGAGCTGACTCTGGGGAACAGGAGAGGTTTCTCCCTGCAGCATCTCCACTGTGCTATATGGACAGCAGAAGTTCCCTTGACCTTTGGACTAGTGCCCTCATCTTCATAAATAAACATAGGGGACTATATTATGTCTAATTCTCTTCCAGCTTTGACCTTCAACTTTTAGATAAAACCATTTCCATTATATTTATGGAGGGACAAAAGGCATACATAAAATAAAATAAAATAAAATAAAATAATAAAATAAAAAAGTAGAATAACTGTGAGTAAATCTGTAGATTTGCTAACCTTGTGCTCTCTGAACAGCCTTTCCAGGGCATTGTCTGAGATATCATCCTGTATTCCCCCTCCTCATTCCTGCCTGAGGCATGTTAATTAGAAGAAAATGCCTATGTGAAAGAGTGCCTCCAGGTCTTCTAATTCACCACATGACTCCTGTGCTTAGAGAAAGAATTGCTGGGCACTTTTATAATATACTGCTGTTTGAACTTATTGACCTGATCTCGAGCACTATTTTCTATCTTCGGCTTCAATATACAATAGTAACACTGTGAGAAAAGAAATAGGAATGGCATTAAGAAATGGAGCACCATTCGACTCCCCACAATCATGTTAGGGCTTTTACATACACCCATACAGCAAAGGCATCTAATGTTCAAGTACAGAGGGCTGGTTTCAAATGATCATGAATATATGCCGAGAGGTTTCATGGGAATAGGATGTTAGGAGGCATGCTCATTTTTAAAAATAGCAATAAAGTCAGAATGTACCTCCATATCCCAAGCTAGAACGTCATATATTTAACAAATATTTTATTTGGGGATGGCTTAGAGCATGACATACTAAATGTTCTGACCGTTGTAGCATATGCATAGATAATATATGGCTCATGCAACTTTCATAACCCTCTCTGCTGATTCTCTTCTAATATCTCTCTAAAGACATTTGCGGTATCATTCTTCATTTATTTTGCATGCTGCTTTCACCCATTGTGGATAAACAGGAATAAAAAATTCTGGAGGTATGAATAGTTATCTTTGCTGAAGCTTGGTGAGGTTTTAATAAAATATACATGACACCAGTGTCTGGGTATGTGTGTGTGAGTCATACAGCAGTGAAGAAATCTAGAAATAATTATGATCTTTTTATGATGACGGAGGGATTAGCACCTCAGGAATAAGCAATATAAGGCAGCATTGGCACAGTCTCCTATGTGCCCTTGAACCACTGCAAGTGAATGCAAATAAGGACCACATGCATTCAATTTAAACAAAACTGTTTATTGTTCTGAATTCAGGAGGAGAAATGAAACCTGAGGGTTTGTTTAAATTTGGTGGGGAAAATCTTCAACTTAGTTAATGCATTTTGCTTATACCACTAGTAAACTAAAGGTTCCAAAAAGGAAGTCTAGTCCATCCTGATAGCTTAACAAAGCTATTTATTTCTCCTCCCTGCCCCTTCTCTAACTGTGTTTCATAGCTATGCATATAAAGGACAACTTTTCATAAGCCAAGAGTTAACTTTTCTATGGTTGTCTGTGCCTGTGTTGTGCTACTGTGAAATATGTTCGGTTCATCTACAAAGCCCAGTTGTTTACCCCTTCGCATTTCTAGAGTTTCCCATGCCAACCTCAAGGTGCTGGCATTTGGTGTGCATTTTCTTCTTGCATCCTGACACAGCAGAAGGTCAAGAGAAAGCAAATCCATTGTCCTCACAAAGCAGAGAAGGTGGCCAGGGTGAATCCACTCTTGAACTGCTTTTTTTTTATGACAACATTAATCCATTCATGAAGGTAGAGACCTCATGACCTAACCACCTCATGACCTAACCACACTTCCCAATACTCCTGCTTTAGGGATTAAGTTTGCAAGGGCTAACACCACACAAACCATGTCAGTAGATTATTCCTGCATCCCACCTAGATCTCTTGAATTTGTAAAACTATGCCAAATACATTCCTGTAACTTTTGACTTCATAAAAACACGGGTTATTTTCAGCTTGGTAAAAAATGAAGACAACTGAATATGAGGCCATGCCAATATCATTTTTGCTGACCAGGAAGAGCTCAAGTCTTTAGTAGAATGAAAGGGATAATTGTAGAACAAAATGGGAAAATATAAGTATTGCTCTACTAACAGTGGTGGCTTTCCTGAGAGGAGCACTTCTTCCATATATAAAAATTCACCTTAGAAATTAAGGAAACTAATTACATGTCTGTATCAATAAGTATACTTTACTTTCAGTACTGCATCTAGGACAATGTCTGATAATTGCCTATGATATTCTTTTATATAACATGAGAAAAATATCATTTAGCATTACTAGATCCTGAGGAAGGCCCATATGTTTAATCTTCTGATATTTATGCAAAACTCTCACTGTTAATAATTGAATAAGAGACACTGTTAAAATCAAAATCTTTTTTAACTTGGTAAACAAGAAAACAACCAGACACACTACCACTCATATTGTCACTAATCACATACATACTTTTGTTTGTGTGTGTGAGTGCGTGTGTGTGTGTGTTTGTTTGTTTTTTGTTTTTCATTTTTTTTTGGTCTAAATACTGGTCTTCTCATACACTCTTCTGTCTGTTTTCTGACTATAGTATGGACACAACTATTCTATTTCCTCTATGACTATTTCTGTTTCAGGTGAAGCTTCCTAAATTTTACATGGAATGTAATTTTATTTTATTTAATCTATCTTTTGAAAAGAACACTTCCACGGGGAAAGGGATGCAACCTGAGCAGTTGTATGGGAAGAGTACTTGACTTTACAGTGTTCGTCCTTTGGAGGGTGTTTCTTGCCAAATGGTGGAATATATTTAAATAAGTGCATTCATTTAATTATTAAGCAAAATTCTTTCTTGTATTACTTTGATACTATGCTTCGATGTCTATCATTTGGAATCATATAAAATCTGTGAGGGAGAAATATTTCATCTATTGTAAACATTTAAATACTGTACCCAGAACTCTCGTAAGATCTGATCGTCCCAGATTGCCTAACATGAAAATGAGCACACCTAAGTTATTTTATTGAGTCCTCATAAATACCGAGTGGTATCTCATTATTAGCTCTATTTTTAGCAGTCGGGGCAAAGCAACAGAGTGTGGATCCCAAGGTTGAAATGACTTATATGTAGGTTGGGTACAGCATTACTAGTGTATCTTTATGATTGTGGTAAAATGACTTCTCTTCATGTATCTTTACTCTTTCCTTGTCTAATGAAGCACTGGTCTTATACCATTGCCTCTAAATTGGTAGTTAGGGAAATTAAGTGGCATATATTAAGTGCTGTGATATTTATTATTAACATGTTAATTATTATTCTTGTTTCTATTTGTACATGTTCTTTTAACCTTCAAAATTTTTCCAGAGTAATAATTATCTGCATTGTACATATTTATGGGCCACAGGGTGATAATTTAATGCATGTATACAGAAAATACTAACCCAATCAAGGGAATTATATTTCCATTACTGAGCCTGGAGCCTTTGAGTCCCTTTATATTTGTCATTCATATGATCTACAGTAGTCTGCCCTATACAATATTCACCTTGCTCTGCTGTGCTAATTTTCTTAGCTGCACAAACATAAAAATAAAGCAAACAATTTTGAAAATATAATGCCGCCTCTGTGCATTCTTAAAGTCAACCTGATCATGAGGTATAACGTTTTCTTGGAAGATAAAGAAGGAAAGAATGTACTGGATATGACCTCCTGGCCACCCAGCTCTCTGTCACACAGTGAGGTCACTGTGCACATTGCACTGCAATTTCCAGCCTCTCTTCGGCCTCTTCAGCTCCGAGTCCATTCAGACTTAAAGCCAGGGCTTCTTCCGTCCTTGGAACTCAGTACACAATAGATCACAAGAATCTATCTGATAAAATATAATCATTTTAAAGAATCAAGTCAGGTACAACCAGAGGAGGGAAGAGGAAGCTGCTTAGTCACTTCCTCTCGCTGTGATTCTTCTATTACTGTGACTTAATGCACTTTTAGGTAACTTTCAAGGATACTAAGATGATACATCTGAAATATTAAATTCTATTGCCAGCTGCTGCACCAAGGGTAAGTCATTTTACAGCTTGAGTATGAATATTTTTAGTGCAAGAATATGCACTCATTAGATCAACTTGAATAATAATTATAGTAAGTGATTAAGACAAAATAGGAGGGAAACCCCCTCCCCCAAAAGGATACTCAGATATCTTGAATGCAGTTGTCTTTACTGGATGGCAACTGAAGAGTTTATCTTAGCTCGCTCTCTCCAGTGAAGTCCAGTTCATCATATACTGTGGGTAATTAAAACAAAATAAATGCCATTCGTGATGTGCTTTGTTTTCGACTCCAAGACTCTTGACCAAAACTCATCTATTTTTCCTAAAAGAAGAATCAATCAAAGCCATTTTATGATGTTACAATGCAATTATGATGTCATCTTTTTTCTGAAATGAGAGGAGGGAGAAGGGGGAGAGAGAGAAAGAGAGTGAGAGAGACAGAGACAGAGACAGAGACAGAGAGACAGAGAGAGACACACACACACACAGAGAGAGAGAGAGAGAGAGAGAGAGAGAGAGAGAGAGAGAGAGAGAGAGAGAGAGAGAGAGATCCCTTAAGAAAAACTGTCAGCAAGTAGGGAAGAGATAAGACC